>NW_015542376.1:1910218-1915403 GCF_001515605.1 Sinocyclocheilus anshuiensis | reverse complement strand
GGTGAAGGGCCCGGTTCAAGACACACAGGTCCAAGATTGGTCGTAACCCACCGCCTTTCTTGGGTACAATGAAGTAAGGGCTGTAAAACCCCGTCCTCATATCGGCTGGAGGGACCGGCTCTATCGCATCCTTCGCCATGCGATCTGCGATCTCCGCACGCAAGACAGGAGCATGTTGTGAAGCTTCACTGTTGTGAAGCTAATGCCTTGAGGGGAGAGGGGACGCCGGGTGAACTGAATCGCATAGCCGAGGCTGATGGTCTCGCAGAAGCCAGCGAGACGGGCTGGGTAGCGCTAGCCAGGCACCCAGATACCGTGCAAGCGGGACCAACGGAACCACCGCCGTACCCGCAGTGGGGCAGCGAGGTGGAACGCAGGGACCCAACTTGGGCGGCTTATGAGTGGACCGTGGACCTGAGTGTGCGCTGCAACGCTTACCTGGTTCCACAGGTTGGCAGAGGGTGCGTGAGAGGCTGCGTGAGTAGGGCCTTTGTTGACGCTCCCAGTGTTGGGCCGTCCGCGACTCTCCGTTCCCTCCCGGGACCCAGAGATAGAGAAAACCGCTCTCTATCTAAGGGGCCTGAACGGGTGGGGCGGCCTGCCTACGCCTAGCTCCACAGCGCCGCTTGCTGGAGGCTGCTGCGGATGAGGCGCGGGAGCAGGGGTGGACGCAGGGGGCCGCCCTCGGCGACGAGCAAGCTGGGGCGCTGCGGCCGGCGGATGGGTGGAGGCAGCAGCTTCCCGCTGGGGCAGGGTGTGACGACACGCCTCAGTCTGCTTCTGTGCAGCCGAGAGCTGCTGGGCCAAAGAGGCCGTTCTGGGACACAGGGGCATTAAGGAACCGAACTTTGTCGGCGTCCCTTATATCAACCAGACACAGCCAGAGATGGCGCTCCTGGACCACAAGTTTGGACATCGCACGACCCAGAGAACTCGTGGTGACCTTCGTCGCTCGGAGCGCGAGGTCAGTAGCGGTTTGGAGCTCTTTCAGAACTTCCGGATCATGACCACCCTCGTGCAGGTCCCTCAGTGCCTTGGCCTGATGAACCTGCCGTAACGCCGTAGCGTGTAAGGCGGAGGCAGCTTCTCCACAGGCCGTATAAGCATCGCCGGACAGGCCAGACGAGTACCTACAGACCCGGGAGGGGAGGCACGGTTTGTCCTGCCGGGTGGAGGCGGTATTAGGACACAATTGCATCGCAAACGACCGCTCCACCGGGTGGACCCTTGTATACCCCCTAGCTGCACCGGTGGTGAGGGAGGAGGAACCAGCAGTTTCCGGCAGTAAAAGGTGCCGTCCATGACCTGGTGAGCTCCTCATGCACCTCCGGGAAGAAAGGCACTGAGGCGGGGCGCTGAGAACCAGCGCGAGCCACCCCGAGAAACCAATCGTCCAACCTCGAGGGCCCGGGACGTGGTGGAGGTTACCACTCGAGCACTACCCTCTCGGCGGCCCGGGAAAGCATGGCCGACATCTCTGGATCCGATTCAGGCCTTGCCACCGTCCCGGAGAGCGGCAGCACAGCCGAATCTTCTTCTCCAGAGAGCCCTCTCTCCGATGCAATGATCGACATCCGGTCGTCGGGAGGAGCACCGAAGGATACCGCTGGTACGCTCTTTAAAGAGGGCCCAGTGCGTTCCTTTGGCGGCTCAACTGGTTGCGAAGCACTAGAGTAGCGATGGTCCCCCGAGGGTTGGTTCCCTGAGGGGTTTGCCACCATTGTAACCCTCAGACTGCCCGTGCTACTGCCCGAAGTAGTCCATGCCTGGCTGCCGCCAGGACGAATACTAGATCGCGACAGAGGCAACGGAGCTCCGCCCCCCTGGAGGAAACGGAGCCTGGCCCGCAGCTCCGAGATGGTCATCTTCCCGCAATGGGAACATGACTCATCCGCGAACGCCACCTCAGCGTGCTTCATGCCCAGACACGTGAGGCAGCGATCGTGACCATCACCCGGCGCCAGGTAACGACCGCATCCAGAAACGCACGGGTGAAACAGCATCATTAAAAAGACAATCCGTCGTCTTTACAAAGATGCACCTGCTTATTGTACACTTTTAGAGAAATTGCTCTTTCAGGGAAATGCTCTTTTAGTGCTGAGGCGCACAGGGGAAATGGCTGCTTGCAGTACAACAGGGGGTAGTGCAGCCTGAAGTGTGCAACCCTCTCGACACAGGAACGACCACAGCTGAAGCGCCGTCCGCCAACACCAGAAGCTTCCAAGAGCGCGTTGAACTCGTAGCTCACTGAAGACACTTGGATGGAGCAGAACGATGTTGTCGCTCGGCTCCGAAGCGAAAAGCTGGTATGCATTGCACCGGCTGCCTTTTTATGCTCACGCTGTGATCAGCAGCAGCTGGATGCAATAATTGCATGCCAATGTGCATTGGCTCGTTTAGTTACACTCGAAGTAGATTGGTCTCTCGACGCGAGATCCCAATTCGTCGGTCACGACGTGACTCGTAGTGACCGACAGAAAGGGAACCTATTTTAATTTATATGAATATATTTGCAGTTTTCCTCAGCTCTTCTGTTTTATTCTTTCCTCAACATCTTTTGATTCTAATTAAAGTAGAGTTTTTATATGAATATTTCAGGGGAAAAAATGCTAGTCAAAAGAATGAATAAATTGCACTTTCTTTGTCTTTTTCACATGATCATATGTGCCAGCCTCCGTGACTTGCCACTGCAGTCTGAGGGCATTGTGTCGGTGGTATAAAGGAACATTCACTGGCCTGATGTAATTAGAGATGGGATAACGTTGAAGAGTGTTTCCAGGTCCGTTCTTTCTGCCTTTCTCATGAAGGGAAAGGTGTGAATGGAGGTTATTTGAAAGTGAATGGTGTTGTGAAATTGCACTTTTCTCCTCATGGATACCGCTGGCGTTTCAGACATAAATCTATTCAGCACAATCGCTCTGCTCTGCAAAGGAGAGGCAGTAAATGTCACATTCCCCACTCCATTCTGTTAAATGCAATATGACAGTGAATGCCAGAAGTGGCTTTGATGTACACGCAGTTAATTCTTTCCTCATAGGTGTAAGCGTGAGCCAGAGCAGAAATGAAGCTCTGACGTTAGCCTCTGATAAATGAGACTAATTAAAAGGATAAAGGCTGTCTTTGACTCGCCATATTTCATATCCCTACACAACTATTACCGGTTAATTTTTTGGACATAAACTCAGTTGCTAAGGATCAGGCTTTCCTCGACATACAAGGTTAGGTTATATGGTTATATGAACCTAAATAACTATGTGACTCTGGACCACAAAACCAGTCAATTGTCAATTTTTTCGAAATTGACATTTATACATCATCTGAAAGCTGAATAAATAAGCTTTCTATTGATGTATGGTTTGTTAGGATAGGACAATATTTGGCCGAGATACAACTATTTGAAAATCTGGAATCTTTAAAGGGGTCATAAGATGCGATTTCAAGTTTTCCTTTCTCTTTGGAGTGTTACAAGCTGTTCGTGAATAGATAAGATCCCTAAAGTTGCAAAGACTAAAGTCTCAAACCCAAAGAGATATTCTTTATAAAAGTTAAGACTCATCCACTCCCTCCTAAAACGCCTCGTTTAAACACGCCCCCACATGTCTACATCACGATGTGGGAAGATTTGCATAACGCCACCCAAATGTTCACGCAAAGAAAGAGGGCGTAACTTTATTGTTGCTGCCACCGCTGCCGCCATGTTGTGAAGATGCTGTGTGTTTCGTTGCGAAAGCGAAAATACTTTGTTTGGCCTTCCAAAAGAGGTACACGACTTGAAATCAGTGGTTAAGTTGTATTTACAACACTGTTACAGTACAGTTCAACCCAAATATTCAGATGTGTGCAGCGCATTTTATGGAGGAATGTTTCCTGATCCTGGAGAGTAGACTGCAATGCCGGCTGTTCTGACTCACAATCTATAAGTACATTTTCATATTTAAAGAATTTGCCTCTGAAACGCGAGTTTTGAGCAGTGTAGAGAAGCGCTTGTTGTTTGTTACTTTAAACCGCATAAACACATTTCATTTCACCAAATACACAAAATAATGTTCTTTTTAGCAACATCATATGACCCCTTTAAAGTTATCCAAATAAAGTCCTTAGCAATTCATATTACTAATCAAAAATGAAGTTTTGATATATTTACGGTAGGAAATTTACAAAATATCTTCATGGAACATTTTTTGGCATAAAAGAAAAATTGACAATTTTGACCCATACAATGTACTTTTGATCAAAATCAAAATCAAAGTATAATAATATTATTAGCATCAAAGTATTTGGACAGTTAAAAAACCCATTAAACCAGCCCAAGCTGGTTTGCTGGTCTAAGCTTTTCTCTTAAACTGATCTTTTCAGTGGTTTTAGGGGGATTTTGGGTAGTTTTTTTCTAGGGCTGCCCTCCACTAAAGATTTTTCTGGTCGACTAGTAGTTTTTTTTAGTAGTAATTTTAAGCATTAGTCGACTAATCGCACGTTTATTAATAAACCATTTAAATCATTATAATGAGCCTTTAATAGCCTACAAAGCTGAATAGGCGCTCAAGTGCACACATAAAGCTTGCCACAGCACACCGGCAGAAGTAATGATGATGAATGTGTCAGCGAAAAACAGTAAGATTAAACTGCATTACCATTTTAATAATCTATTGATAAACTAGTGTTTTCGGCTTAAGAGATGAAGTCGGCAACTAGTGTTGTCACGGTACCAAAATTTCAGTATTCGGTACCGATACCAGTGAAAATCCACGGTTCTCGGTACCAATTTCGGTACCAAAGCAAAACACAAAAACATGCTAATTGAACAACATTTTTATTAATAACGTTAAACAAAAATTAAATGTACAAAACCAATGCCATTCTTTATACTTATTTAAAATTGTTTCAAGTTTTTCCACAAGTAATAAAAGTATGAAAAAAGTAAACAAGTTTCACCCAAAAGTTCAGTCATAGTTCTGCTGCCACTGAAAAACATCTGTAAACTGTTGTCTGTTTTAGGGTTTGCTGGTGTGTTTCAGGATCTTCCTCGGTCTGCAGCTGTAAAAGCAAAATATAATATACTTCAGTAAAGCAATGGGCTGAGTCTGACCAAATGCAACATTAGATCATTGACACCAGATAAAATATAACTTTTCAGAAAATAACAAACCTCAGCTTTTATAAGAAATTTAGATAAGATTACAAATAT
>NW_015542376.1:1909289-1909533 GCF_001515605.1 Sinocyclocheilus anshuiensis | reverse complement strand
TACCGTAACGTTTTCATTTTTTTAGTACCGACTTGGTACCGAAATACCGGGTCTTTTGACAACACTATCGGCGACATTGAGTACATTTACATGGACAACAATAATCCGATTTTAATACGATTAAGACAAGACTCTGATTAAGAATCTACCATGTAAACAGAGATTTTTGATTACCTTAATCCGGCTAAAGTCATATTCGAAGTAAACAGAAATCGAATTAAGACATGTGGAGTATTCCTATTTT
>NW_015542376.1:1889310-1908122 GCF_001515605.1 Sinocyclocheilus anshuiensis | reverse complement strand
CAACCCGCGACCCGCGGACATGAAAAACAACCCGCGGCAACAGTGTTAAAGCAGCCCAATTCCGCGGGGGGACTTGGCAAATACCGGGTCTTTTGACAACACTATCGGCGACATTGAGTACATTTACATGGACAACAATAATCCGATTTTAATACGATTAAGACAAGACTCTGATTAAGAATCTACCATGTGAACAGAGATTTTTGATTACCTTAATCCGGCTAAAGTCATATTTGAAGTAAACAGAAATCGAATTAAGACATGTGGAGTATTTCTATTTTAGTAGGACATTTCGCCGCATTTTGCGACAGGATACACACACGGCAGTGGCCAACCTTTTGACGGCAAATAAAGAGCTTCAACACCGCCATCGTCTGTATGCACGTTCAAATAATTAACTGCACTTGAAGTTTTCATAACATTAAAAATGAAACACCCAAAACTGTACATGGCATCATCATGAAGACGAACTATATATTTATATGTGAAATTCCGGAGGGGACGTCGGATGGCGTCACGTGGGGATGTAATGACGTGTGCCATTAATCGATGTACTATAACATGTAAAACGGGAACATGAAAGGAATATTCTAAAAGCCATAATCGAACTATGTACTATAACATGTAAAACGGGAACATGAAAGGAATATTCTAAAAGCCACTCATGTAAACACCATAATCATAATACTGGCTTATTTAGAATAAGGTAAATAATTAGATTACTGATGTCCATGTAAACGTAGTCACTGACTCATCTCTACAGTAGTGGATGCACCTGCATGCAAGTTTCATATGGATTACATAATCGGATAATATTTGTTTTTTCAGATTTGAATGGTTTAATTTGAAAGTAGACATTTCACTCTCTATAGATATATTTTTCATGTTTGTAAGGGAAGTATACACGGAGTTTCGCGCTCAAGTTCACAGAGGCCGAGACAGCAGAAAGCGCACATCCTGTTTGCTTTCATTATTTTACAAAAGCACAATGTTTTGTTGCCATTGTGAGTGCACACAAATAAACGTAGAGGCTGTACAGATTCGAAAGATGTATTACTCTTATCTTTATGACCAAAATGATGGAGTATTTTAAGAGCAAGTGAGCGCACCGGCGCCTCCATTTGTCATGCTGTGAGTGCGCTACTGTTCAGCTTTCACACTTCACACAGACACTTGAATAGCGCACATTTTTCTAGGTTAACATTAGATTGAGCGGCCATGTAAAGTTGCTACTACTTACATATTTCAGATGTTAGGCCATATTTGAGGTCGATGAACAATAGGCGAGCGTTTCGATGTCCTGCCCGATGTATTACCACAAAGATCAGCCGTTAACGATCTGTCCATCATGGACTGCATGATGGGGTCGTTTTTCAACCCGCGGACATGAAAAACAACCCGCGGCAACAGTGTTAAAGCAGCCCAATTCCGCGGGGAAACTGCGGACTTGGCAACACCGGAAGAGGATAGTTTTCTGATGGCGCATCAAGAACCGGTACTTAAGAAAACCTGGTACCGTAACGTTTTCATTTTTTTAGTACCGACTTGGTACCGAAATACCGGGTCTTTTGACAACACTATCGGCGACATTGAGTACATTTACATGGACAACAATAATCCGATTTTAATACGATTAAGACAAGACTCTGATTAAGAATCTACCATGTAAACAGAGATTTTTGATTACCTTAATCCGGCTAAAGTCATATTTGAAGTAAACAGAAATCGAATTAAGACATGTGGAGTATTTCTATTTTAGTAGGACATTTCGCCGCATTTTGCGACAGGATACACACACGGCAGTGGCCAACCTTTTGACGGCAAATAAAGAGCTTCAACACCGCCATCGTCTGTATGCACGTTCAAATAATTAACTGCACTTGAAGTTTTCATAACATTAAAAATGAAACACCCAAAACTGTACATGGCATCATCATGAAGACGAACTATATATTTATATGTGAAATTCCGGAGGGGACGTCGGATGGCGTCACGTGGGACGTAATAACGTGCGCCATTAATCGAACTATGTACTATAACATGTAAAACGGGAACATGAAAGGAATATTCTAAAAGCAACTCATGTAAACACCATAATCATAATACTGGCTTATTTAGAATAAGGTAAATAATTAGATTACTGATGTCCATGTAAACGTAGTCACTGACTCATCTCTACAGTAGTGGATGCACCTGCATGCAAGTTTCATATGGATTACATAATCGGATAATATTTGTTTTTTCAGATTTGAATGGTTTCATTTGAAAGTAGACATTTCACTCTCTATAGATATATTTTTCATGTTTGTAAGGGAAGTATACACGGAGTTTCGCGCTCAAGTTCACAGAGGCCGAGACAGCAGAAAGCGCACATCCTGTTTGCTTTCATTATTTTACAAAAGCACAATGTTTTGTTGCCATTGTGAGTGCACACAAATAAACGTAGAGGCTGTACAGATTCGAAAGATGTATTACTCTTATCTTTATGACCAAAATGATGGAGTATTTTAAGAGCAAGTGAGCGCACCGGCGCCTCCATTTGTCATGCTGTGAGTGCGCTACTGTTCAGCTTTCACACTCCACACAGACACTTGAATAGCGCACATTTTTCTAGGTTAACATTAGATTGAGCGGCCATGTAAAGTTGCTACTACTTACATATTTCAGATGTTAGGCCATATTTGAGGTCGATGAACAATAGGCGAGCGTTTCGATGTCCTGCCCGATGTATTACCACAAAGATCAGCCGTTAACGATCTGTCCATCATGGACTGCATGGCCTCAACACTTCCTGTGGATTTAAAAAAAATGTTTTCTTCCGACTAAGCGACTAATAAAATTTTGGTCGACCAAGCCTCTTCTCGTCGACTAACGGATAGTCGACTATTAGGGGGCAGCCCTAGTTTTTTTCTTCTCAGACTGTGATACCAGCTTGAGGACCAACTTGGGAGACCAGCTTAAACTAGCTAAGACCAGCAAAACAGATTTAGGCTGGTTTAAGATGGCCTTTCAGCTGGATGGCATGATGGACTCATATTACATTATACTGTATCACCAAGTGGCATTGTTATTTCAAAGAAATTGAGCACAAAACACACTTTCCAGGGTGACATTTTCACAAAAAATTATATTATATTATATTATATTATATTATATATATATATATATATGATTATATATATATATATATATATATATATGTATATAGGAAAAATAAGAATAAAATACCTTTTTGCAGAGGAAAAAAGGAGGAAAGGATTTTTTAACTATTGTAAGCAACAGTATAGTAGACAATGTCACTAAACAGTGGCATATATTTCTAAGGAATTGTAAAAAATGATTAGATTGTTAAAAATTAGGACTACCTGTTTGGACGCTTTGTTGTTGTGAGTAGTGGAACAGAGGAATCCGTCCTCTGCACTTCTATAACTGTCTGGTTCAGCTCAGCTACCAAATCTGACCTCAGAAGACTACAGAGGGTAGTCCGGACTGCTGAGCAGCTTCTGTCACGAAAACAAATTCCTCGTATGTGTAAACATACCTGGCAATGAAGCTCATTCTGATTCTGATTCTGATTCTGATGATCTATGTTGATGTTTAATCAGCTGTGAAACCATTTGATTAAAACTAATTGAATACTTTAAGTGCCTAAGAGAAGTGAAGTTTGTTCTGAGAAACGTTTGTGCATCAGTTGTTTGCAGATGTTTAATATATTTAAATTACATGTCAAAATACTGAGGCAACTGCATATTCTGCTACAAATATTTTTTTCTTTTAACAGAATAATAATTATTTTAAAGTAATCATTACAGAATAATGCAATAGTTTGATACAGCCACATCATTTTAGGCTACAGAAACTTATCTAGATAAAGTGGTGAAAAACAAACCACAGACTTTTGTGCAGCAACCTCAGTGTGAGGAAAGGTGCAATATTAAGAGTTTCATCAGGGGAAGCTGTGCAACAAATTCCTAAATTTATAGTGTGAATCCTCATAGCTGTGTTTAGGCGTTACAGAATGTGCAGTTTTAGAGGGAGAGAAAGAAAATCCAAATGACAGGGGCAGAGAAAGATAGAGAACAGAGAGAGAGAGAGACAGAGTAGAGTAGAGAGGCTTTTCCAAGTATGTGCTGTACCTGAACCTCTGCACTCGTATAAAAGTAAGTTTGGTCTCATCTTTTTACAAAGAGTTTTAATAGCGCTCAATTCTGAGCGATTATTCAGCTCAGCTTTATCTACCATCGCATTCACAGTGAGCGGGAAAAAGACGTCGAAGTAGCCACGTTTTCAGCAGCAATCATTTCTCCCTGCTTTTTCCTGTCTGGCTGCCATGCTTCATGACTTTTAGTCAAAGCTGAGAGATTTAACCTGAATTCTGCTTTAAACTGTTGCGCAGAAAGGGCTCAAAGGGAAATGTGTTTGCTTGTGATCTGATTCACAATTAAAGTTACCGTTACTATTTTAATTATTTTAAATGTAAACGTAGGCTTATTTTTTCCCCGCTTTCAGGCTGTGTAGTGAAAAGTGTGGATTAGATGGGCTTCTCAGAATAGCATTATAGCTTCGGCCATGTGGCCATCTGGCAATGTAGTTCTGGTCATATTTGATTAAATCACGATTTGTAAAGTTAATCAGATAGTACAGCTTGAATAATATGGGCAGTTAACTATGGGATTACAAGGGGTACAATCCTAAAGACCATAATTTGTGATCATTTTGGAATGAGAAGTATTATGAAAATGTACTATAACTTTATGAAATAATAATAATAATTATTATAATAATAAAATAAAAAAATATCTTAATATCTTATGCAGTGTTGCTCTTAAATGCATCTTATTAAGTAAATTTATCTTGTTTAAAGGATTTTTAGATATTTTTACTGCAAAATAGTGCAAAAATACTTATTTATAATACTTATTATAAATAGGATATTTGGCAGCATGCAAGTAAAATGTGAGAAGCTTGCTCAAATCTTGTGCTGTTTCAGGCTGTGTAGCACCTACTGCTCTGCACATTCTTCTCAACAGTTGGAAAGAGTGACTGATGATTATTTTTAACAAGGCCCCCAGTCATTTCAGTCTTTCTTATTTTTTGAAGCACACGTTTTGATTGTTTTGTGATCCTGTCACTGTGTCACAATGTGATGCAGGATTTACCAAGAGAATAGTGTTAAACGTCCTACGTCCTGAGAGCAAGTGATTCACATCATTGGCTACTCATTTCACATCTGAAGAGAGCATTATATTGAGGTCTTAACAGTAGCAAAAACATCACTTTAAATTCTAAGCATCAGAGAGAGGTTGCAGAATGTGCATGGCAACTGTGTTTATGGCTGTTTTGTCAAAACCTAACAATATAAATGGACCTCAGAGAAAAAAAAATGAAATCACAAAAACAAGTATATGATATGACCCCTTTAACTAATTGCCTCATGAGAAATAATCAAGCAGTATCAAGGCCTGTTCTGCTTTAAAAGACCCTGGGGTGGCTGGAAAGAGAATAAATGTCAAAGTGATCAGAGACATTTTTTCATTTACAAAAGGAGAATAAATAGTCAGTTAAGGAAATAGTACAAAGAACTGAAGTTGTGATGTGAAAATTAAAATGTGTTAGAAAGCATAGTTGAAAATTGTTTAATTTATTTATGCTCATGTTATTCCCAACATCAAAATATCTTTAATATATAACAGTTGTGTGTGTGTGTGTATATATATATATATATATATATATATATATATGTATATATATATGAGAAAAAAATATTATTCAGCAAACATGTATTAAATTGATCAAAGATTCAACATCATTAAAAAAATAAAAATAAATTATATTTAAGATAAATGCTGCCTAGTGATGTTTGGACTCGTTTTTTGACTCTTAATGTATGGATGGGAACAGAAATATCCTTCAAAATACTTTATTTTGTGTTTGACAGAATAAAGAAAGTCATACTGGTTTGGATTGATATGAGGGTGAGTAAACGATGTCATAATTTTCATTTTTGGAAGCTGTTCCTTTAGGTACAATTAATGTTGTCAGATTTGTGAACAAATAGTTTAATAGAGTCAAATCTTTTCATTGAATCCGTTGATCAGTTAATTTCACAAACTTGGGCTACATTTCCCAAACACATCATAGGCTAAGCATATTGTGGAAACCCTTTGCATAAATTGTTTCTACGATCTAAACCTCGCAAGTGATGCACTGAAAAGATCTGACTCAAAAGATCGATTTGTTCATGAATCAGAACGATTTGATTGGAATGATCTGCTCTTTTCGAGTTTTCAACCTACTGACAGTGACGCAATAGTGATGGATCATGGGCCACTGCTTTTTGGGCTCGCATCAACCATTCATTTTCCAGCCCTAAGCTTTACCCAGTATGATGATCCCTATCTCATAACATTAGTTCATAAAGTTTTGCAGTACTTTTGTAATATTCATGCGGTCCTTCCATGTCGCTAAACCACAGGGAAATAAACAGTTGCTTATCTCACTCAAACCAACATTTTCTCTGGCATCCCCTTTGGACTCTGTCAGATTAAGGATGTATGATCGGTAGGGGTTTATATCCTGCGTATTAACTTAAAACTTTTCAAGACTGTTAATAATTAAAAAAAAAATTCGGAGAACTAAACTTTTACTCATGAAATATACATCAAGCTAGTCTAAACATGACAAGAAACACATAAATGTCTCATCAAACTGATAAGAGCAATAAAAAAGCAACACCCTCATCTTATTAAAACTGTCCACAGGGTCCACAACATCATGACAAGAGATCCTGGAAAACGCACAAAGTGAAATATCAGTCTGAAGCCGTGTTTTTACATTGATTCACAACAGGGTGCCGCGCTAGCTTTCTCACAGCGTTACATGCCAGCAAATCCTTGTGCTGAGAAGATGTCACCTTCTCTCACAGCCAGAGAGAGTGAGAACTCATCAGAAAGTTCTGTATCCACTATTCCTGCCACTTTGGCTTCTGTAAACAGCTCCTGACTGTTTCACAACCTCTCGGCGTGTCCGAAGGTGCTGTTGGTGTTGTTAGGGCCAAATTGAAGAGCAAAAAGTATTGTCAGATATGTACTTGGAGAGAATTTTTTTTTGTCTTTATGAAGTATAGAGGAGAGGAGCAGGTTTGTTAGTGGCCATGGTGAGCCGGTGACCCTGAGACTTCTGGTGACCTCTGTTCCAGAGGTGTCTGGTGGGTTTGAGAAGTAAGGAGGCACAAAGAAATAATTTTACAGTGGAAAAATGTGTACTCTATTTTTTATTTTGGTGTCTGCAGCGGTGTTCCCTTAGAGCTTCTCAAACTATACCAAACAGTATAGTGAATTTACTTGATGAAAATAAATGGCCAAGCTCAGAATTATTTTTGCAATATTTACAAAAGGCAATAGGCAACAGACTGGAGTGTGAAAGCTAAATTATGTTACGACAGGCTTAAACTAAGAACATCTATATTTTTGAGCACTCATTTTGTGTACAGCTGTATTTTTAAGAACTGAGTCATGTTTCACTGGTTCAATCACTGGTGGTTTGTGGCAAAGTCCAGTCCATTTAAGGGCTTCCTGGTGGCATAGAAATACATTGATTGAAGGATTGTATATTGGAAATTAGGCTTTCATTCACTGCGTTCTTTTGTCACAGTGGGACACCATTCTTTACTGGGAGTCTATGAGAGCATTGTAAGCAGTATTTGCATTGGAAAATCAGATTATGTTTTTATTGGACATTAAAGGGGTCATATGATGCGATTTCAAGTTTTCCTTTCTCTTTGGAGTGTTACAAGCTGATTGTGCATAGATAAGATCCCTGAAGTTGCAAAGACTAAAGTCTCAAAACCAAAGAGATATTCTTTATCAAAGTTAAGACTCTGCCACACCCCCCTAAATGTCAACATATTCTGTTACACCAAATACACAAAATAATGATCTTTAAAAAAGCATCATATGACCCCTTTAATCTTTTGTTCAGATGCTTTTTTTCTCCTATGCAAATAACACAATATGGGTCATAGACTTGTGATCAAAGTTTATTCTCTTTTTATAATCTCTGAAATTGTAATCTTATTGAAAACATATTTTATTTCTTATATATTTATATAATATTTTTAATATAATATTTTATTTATATACTTTATTATATATATATATTTTACTCTGCAAGGATGCATTAAATTGATCTAAAGTGACAGAAATCTTGTGCAACAATGCAAATGTCTTTATTTCAAACTAGAAATGCTGTTTCTAGCACAACTGCTTTCAAAATTGATAAGACAATAAGTAATGTTTCAAAAACATGAAAAAAATCCCAAACTTATGTGTATGTGTGAGTGTAATATTTAGAGAGAGAAAGAGATGTATTGCAAAAGACTGTTAATTGAACACCTATTGTACTGTGATATTTTACACTTTTTACTGCTAAAATATTGAAGTGGTCAAAGGTGGATTATTTGTACTTAGCTTACTGTTATTGTCTCATTACCAAAAAATAAAAATAAATTGAGGAAGTCGAGCTTCCTGCTTCTGGTTGATGAGAACAGTGCAATTATGGATGAGAGTGAGAACACAGTGTGTGTGAGACGCTGAAGTGAGATGTTCCGAACTTAAGTAGGTCTTACAAACACTTTGCCTCTGAATAGCTATCAGAAATCCATGCAGGAACCTGATCCTGTGCTCTCTCCATTGCCTTTCATCTGAGCCGGAAATTTCTTCACTTCCTGATGGAGTATTGTAGTGCAGAAACACTGGGACGGTTTTCATGTTCACAGCAAACAATAGACTGTTAATTAGATGTAATTCTTACAATGTTGCTCAATGATGCATGCCAATGAGAGCGATGGCAGAAATTCTTCTTCCTTATGTGACAAGTCACATATAGTGTTATTCTGACTGTACTGCATACTGTTTCTATGTGAGTTGAGAACATCTTCCATAAAACCACGTGCATGTTTGTGGCCACTGTTTTTCCGTTGAATTTTGAGTTGAAGGGCAAAATCTGCAGTCTTTTGATCACTTTCGTAAAGCCACGACAGATTTCTGACTCATTGACACTTCTTTCTTGTGTTTGTGTGAGACTATTTTCAATTTAGAGCGCGACTCGAATGATCTTTAAGTCAATGTCAATCACGACTGAAGTTCTAAGATGAATATCATACAGTCTGATCTCACCGGATTCACATCATGCAACCTGATAAGCAACAGTTTTAAAGGGGTGGTTCACTGGGTTTTTTCTAGGCTTGATTGTGTTTATGGGGTGCAGTCTAACGTGTTAATGCTTCGTTTAAAAAAACCCCCATTATTTTTCACATAATTTACCTTTATTCCACACAGCTCTGTCCCTTCTCTGAGAAACGGGCTGATCTTTTCCTGTTTTTATGAAGCCCCGCCCTCAGAAATAGGCGATGGGCTCTGATTGGTTAGCTAGCCCAGTGTGTTGTGATTGGCTAAACCGCCTAGTGTCTCATACTTTTAGATACGCTGTTATTTGTAAATGCTACTGCTTATGTTAGCTTTTAATATATGGTTTTATCCTGATTAAAGCTTTAATACAGTACAGCAACCGCGTGCGCGTCCATGTTTAATGCTTCTCATAGCTATGTGAAAATAAGTGTATAATTGGAACAGTTCATTGTGGAGCTGAATGAGAGAGAGAGAGAGAGAGAGAGAGAGAGAGATGCAGAGCGTGTGCAGAGCAGGGGAACGCGAGGAACAGTATTGAGAACAGCTGCTTTTGAACATTGATTTTGAAACCTGTGAATCCATTAGAAGTCCGTTAGTCCGTTAGTTAATCCGTTAGAAGACAGAATCGTGATTCATATATGAACAGATTTTTACATGCACCTCTAGTTTTCTCTTCCTCTTCTCTAAAGCAGCGCAGCATGGCCTCGCCCCCTTTGCTGCCTTTTCCCGAGGGCGGGGTTTATCTGGGTTTGTGATGTCATGAACCCGGGAAGTAACTTGTTGTAGTCCCTACCAGCCGTTTTTGTAGGCATTAAACTGCCAGGATTTTAAAGACGATATCTCCGTTTGCATTGAACTTTCAGCTTCGTAACTTTGCAGATATTGTTTATGCTCAAACAGCAACATTACACACTAGCTAACATTAAAAAAGTGAAATCGCAACGAACCACCCCTTTAAAGGACCTGTTTTTACATGGTCACATTTTACAGCAGAAGAATGTTCCCTGCGTTAATTGGGTTCGTTGATCAAGGGAGCAGATGTCTGCTTTTCATCAGGCCACACTGTGCTATGGTTGTAAAGCCTGAATGCAATTAAGATTTCAGCTGCCACCTATCATGAATGTAATTACCAGCAGCGCAAAATCAAACAGTTCAGCCACTTCATTCCAGGCGTTTAGAATGCCAAGGGAATGAGAACGGCCTAAAGTTTATCCTCTATGGATTATATTTTCTCCTCTTTCTCCTCCTCTCTCTCTGTGTCAGACTGTCTCACTAGGGTTGTCATCAGAACTGTTCCTCCTGAGTCATAGTTGCGAAAAGTTTATACTTTTGTACTGTGTGCTGCTGGTGGTAAGGTATATAATACCTTACTTGAACATTTATTATTGAAACCATATAGGCTGGTTCCTTTCTTTGTTATAACAGCCTTTTCTGTTCTGAGGAGGCTTTCTCTTGTATGTTGGAACCCGGGGAGATTTGCTCCCATTCAGACACAAGTGTAAATGAGGCCAGGCATTGATGTTGGGTGACCGGATCTGGTTTGCTGTTGGCTTTCTGATTCATCGCAAAGGTGTTCAGTAGAGTGCTCAGTCAAGTTCTTTCACACCGGACTCATTAAATCATTTCTTAATGGACCTTGCTTTGTAAATTTATACACGTTTTAAGGTTTGGGGTCATATTTGTGTAACAGATCGGCCAGGCTCCGCCACCACCCAATCACAACGATCCCTCTCACCTGAGTTCTGAGCACCAGCACCTGTCACTAATCATGCACCTCATTAACCAGCCTGCATAAAAGCACACACCTCAGACACCCTCACTGTCCGGTCTCGTATACACGTAGAGGACTCAATGACTTTGCTACTACTTCCACGTGAATACTTCCTGCATTACTTACCTCCTATGTTCCTCCTAGTGTCTCCTCGTCTCCAAGTGTCTCCTGTTCCTCCTTGTTCAGGGATCGCTGAGGTGTGTGCTCCTCCTGCCTACATTCCAGCTCCTGTAAAGCCAAAGACTCGGATTCCCCCACTCATCATATCCTTCGAACTATTCATTCACCATCACATCCTCTGGACCCTACCCCAGTACTCTCTGTGACCAAATAAACCTGTTTTATATATACTAACCTGTTGCGTCAGACCTCTTCCGTTACAGAAGACCGGACCAACACCGAAGGCACAGATGAGTCACCCCGATTCATTCCAGGAGCTCGTAGACTCACTACGACGAGTGCTACGCAATCCATCGGCACCGCCGCCATCACTACCACTGTGGAGCTCAAGGGCATATGATCTTGGCATGCCCCCTTCGCCCTCCACGTCCAGTGGTGAGTGTGATACAGCCTGATATCATTAAGATGGAGCCCCTGACTACCTGTGTAATGCTTACTGCCTCTGATGTAGTGTATGTGTGTGTGTTTAATAATACTAATATGCTTCTGTCACAGAGTATTTCTTCACAGTTTGGAACAGTACTTTTTGAAAACTTATTATTTTTTTTAGTTGTTATTGTTATTAACTTGATTTTTAAAAAGTACAAAACACTTAATTTGAGCTTAAAATAAACTGGGCTACAAAGAATATTTTTTTTAATGGGATCATGAACTGCACTTTTTAATTAATTTATAATGCTCCCTGAGGTTCACTTATAATGTTAGTGTGATTTTACATTAAAAAAAAACATCACAATAGGTTATTTTCTATTTGAACCTCTCTGCTGTAACAGATCGGCCAGGCTCCGCCACCACCCAATCACAACGATCCCTCTCACCTGAGTTCTGAGCACCAGCACCTGTCACTAATCATGCACCTCATTAACCAGCCTGCATAAAAGCACACACCTCAGACACCCTCATTGTCCGGTCTCGTATACACGTAGAGGACTCAATGACTTTGCTATTACTTCCATTTGAATACTTCCTGCATTACTTACCTCCTGTGTTCCTCCTAGTGTCTCCTCGTCTCCAAGTGTCTCCTGTTCCTCCTAGTTCACGGATCGCTGAGGTGTGTGCTCCTCCTGCCTGCATTCCAGCTCCTGTAAAGCCAAAGACTCGGATTACCCCACTCATCATATCCTTCGAACTATTCACTCACCATCACATCCTCTGGACCCTACCCCAGTACTCTCTGTGACCAAATAAACCTGTTTTATATATACTAACCTGTTGCGTCAGACCTCTTCCGTTACAATTTGTTTTATATCACACAAGATATTTTTTTTATTTTGGGTCAGTAAGATATGTGTTTTTCTAAGAAGAGTCTTATATTCACCAAGTCTGCATTTTTTCATCTAAATACATAAACACATAAATAAATAAATATAACAGTTAGAAACAGTAATATTGTGAAATATATCATTTTAAATAACTTTTTCCCTATTTATTATACTTTTCATTTATTATTATTATTATTATTATTATTATTATAAAAAAAAAAAGAAGCTTAAAGTGTGGAAGTTTTTTATATTTTTTTTTACAAAAGGTGTGGAAGTAATTTTCACTTATTTACATAATATTAGGTTATATTAATCTATCTATCTATCTATCTATCTATCTATCTATCTAGACTGTGATTCATCCACTGGGATGAAACCCTACTAAAAATTTATATATAGTCTATGAACTCCAATTAAAGTTATTCCAGTTTGTTTGTGTCTAATATGCATATGATCTAGGATTATTACCATATTTAATTGGTCTTTTAGTTAATTCTGTGATAGAGTACATTGTGTTCCTAACTTCCTATTGTGCACCAGAGTACACGATGAGGCATGTTGTACTATTATGTTTTCAAGCATGAGTCAGAGCTGGTAACCGGTCCGTCAAATGAATCCTGTATCACTCGCTCGGGCTGAGATGGGGGCTATCATACAAAAGTGTCAAGCTCTGTCAATCTCTGCTATTTAGAGCCATTACTGAGCGGCCACGTGCCAAGGCCTCATGATGAGTGAAATACGACGTTCTCCGATGACAGACATCATTATATTTTCTTTACCGAATGCTTCCCATAAAGAATAAGATGCTGAGATGAATTGGCAGAGGGAAGGAAAGGACTGGTGGAGCTGTGAATCAGGCAGGATGAGAAACACGTGTGGGACCTTTCCTCGCAATCATCTGCATTGGATCAACATGGGATGACGTGTGTCTGAGGAATTGCGAGGTTCCAGTGGCTAAGTTGCCACATAATGAGCTTCACGCTCTCATATTATTGATGGTGCGATATGCATGTCATTTTTGATGATGGAAAATATTTCTTAGTTTCAATAGTGATGACGTTTTATACTGTTGAAATGTACATTCTCCTTCACTGACTCTCAAACGAGTATTCGTAATTCACTTTTGGGTCTTGATTGTTTTAATTGAGCAGAACTTGCAGCCGATCTTGGAGACGGAACTCATTATCATACTGTGAGCGCATATTCACAGTGTTATTAGTGTCACAATGAGATGTTTACTCTTGTGGTTGGTATTTTTAGTGTTGTTGCCAGATCTGTTACCCCAAGGATGAGGAGTAATTGGAAATTCCCAGATGGAATCTATCTATCTATCTATCTATCTATCTATCTATCTACCTATCTATCTATCTATCTATCTATCTATCTATCTATCTGTCTATCTATCTGTCTGTCTATCTGTCTGTCTGTCTGTCTATATTCATTTGTGGTCTCATTTTTCTTGCTAATGTTATTACTAATATTTTATGTATCTCAAAAACTATTTATTTATTTATTTTGTGAATTTGAGACTTTTACAGCTTGGAAAATAATAATAAAAAAATCCAGTCTTGGTCCTGTAGAATTTTTTATTTTCTTCACATATCACACATTTTGTCTCGAGCATGATCTTTACTGACACTATTGTCTACATGGTAAGCAAGTACACTAACTTTTGAAAAAAATTTTTTTGGGGCAAAGTGTTGGTCAAATGTTTATATGGTCTTGGTGGAACAATGGCAAAAGTGAGGGACAGTTGTAATTTGTGTAAAAATTATTAGTTCTTTTTTTGAAAATGATAAATTTACTTTGTTTAGATTCATCATAAATTTAAATATATTTTTTATAATGGTATTTTGAAATTAGAAGACTTGAATAGTAGCCAAAAAAAAAAAAACATAAAATAAATATATAGTAAACTTGATAAAATATTTCACATTTTATAAACTTTTATAATTTTTTATTAAAAATTATCCTCGGGACATAAGTGATAAAACTGTCTTTTACCATTAAATACTATTTATTTCTGTACTGATATAATGATTCCCTGTATCTGACCTAACAGAGCAGTGTAGTTTTATTTTTATTTTTTCTGTGTAATATATCTTTCTCTTCATGTGTGATTGTTTTAGTTCCACAAGCCAAGTAATCTGCCTCTCCCTCCCTCTCTATCTCTCTCTCTTTCTTTTAGCCTCCCTTAACTAATTGCACACCCAGTCTGTGAGGGTTTGAGAGGTGTAGAGGTCAGAACGTGTCCTATCAAAAATGTCCTTTTTAATAAAAGTTTGCTTATCTCCTGAGGGCACAGTGATTGTTTTTACTTCTAGACTTGTATTATTAGTCTCTCTCCTATGTGGCTTGTCCATATCCTCTCAATCCCTTGCTCCATCTGTCTGCTGTTGTTTGTGAAATGCTGCCCTAAAAGGCTTTTGACATTGTTTTTTTACATTTTCAGCAGTGAAATTACTAATTGTCAATTTCTAATGAACAAACGCTGGTGCAAATGACAGGACATGCATTAAAAAAAATCTAAATCAGCTGAAACAAAAGTAGATAGTGATGTTAACCTGGTTGGTCCCTTTTGAATTATGATCAGTGTTTTTCGAGAGACACCTGAAAACCTGTTTTTGAGAGTTGAGACCTTGTGAATTATGAATTGCTGTGTATGAACAGATCTCACTTAGAATGAAGACGGCACAATAGATAGAAATACTGAGCTTCAAAGGTGTAGTAAACGCTTTCACATAAAAGAGAGACACTGAGCGAGAGAACAAATCAGGTAAAAGGCACCGTTTGATCTGTAATGTAATTTATTTTCTGCTTCACAACCATTTAGCGAAGCCATGCAAACTATTCTAAGCAAAACACAATTATGGCATAATCAATTAAACTGTGTTATGATTACAAACTGTCAGGGCTTTTGCGAGGAATGTGATCAAAACTTGCACGTTTCTGACATGTCATTTACTCTATGGCCAATTAAGGATCATCTGTCTTATTCACAGTCTTTTTTTTTTGCCTCTATAAAAATTATGCACAAGTCCATTATATGACTGACTCATTTATTTTCTGTTCATCGACCATCACATCCAGGGTGTTTAAATTTAATGAATACAGATAATGAGTCAGGCGATTACGATGAGAAATGTTTTGGGTGTATGTTCTGGGAGCTTAATCATTGGGTTTGTATCTTCTGTACAAACAGCATCTGCTCCATTGTTTACCAACTGATTGAAATGAATGCAACTGCACAATAATAAAATCAGTTTTGATGCTGTACAGAAGTGGAACGAGGTGTTTGTTACTAGTGTTTTCTCTCTCAGTACAGTAAAATATGAATAAGTGTTGAAAAAATGGGTGCAGGTTGGAGAAGTGGCATGGTGGTGCTGGTGATGTGTGTCTGGAGCTGGGGCAAATTCAAGTCCATATCCTCTTGAACCACCTAACAGTACACAAGAGAGCTTACTGCATGGCACACTGTATCCCACAATGCAATGTGCTCAACTTCCATGTCCAGTTTTATGGAAAAATGTAGGCCCAGCTGTATTTAAATTTTTAATTTTTTTATTTTAGACTAGATTAGATTACATTAGATTGGGTTTATGGACAGGATTTTTTTTGGTTTGGGTTTTGTTTTGTTTGTGTGTGTGTGTTTGTTTTAGAATTTTTGTTTTTGTTTTTGCATTTTCTGGGTTTTGCTTTGCTTTGCCTTGCCTGGCCCTTCCCAGGTTTGGAGAATGGATGTTATTTATAGAAAGTTATTTATATATATTATATGTATGTATGCATTTATTTATACTTTTGACTCCTTTTATTTTATTTCATTTAATGTTTTACTCCTTTTATTTTTATTTAATTTTTGATTCCTTTTATTTTTTAAATAAGTGAAATATTTATCCCACAGTTATTCAAAAACTAGTATGCTACCTTATCACATGACCTCATTTTGATAGTCACATTGACCTCATCATGTTGCATGATTAATTTAGCCAGACATCATGGAAAAACAAACGGTTATTTTGCATTCCTAATCCAATTTGTTGTTAATATGTTAACAGCATTTAGCAGTACCTGATCAAATAATTAGTAATGTAAGTATCACGTGACGCTGCCGGAAGGAACGATGGAGACATAGAATAGCAAACACAGTCTTTTATTACATCCAAACGGGTAAATCCACACCAGGAAGGGAAGATGACACACGTTCACAACATGTAGACCCGACAAACACAGACTGAACAGACTGGGGCTTAAATACACAGGGTAACGAGGGAATTGGGAGGAACACAGGTGAACAGAATGACTTATTAGTCAGGGGAGAAACTGGGTCACGGAGCACATGGGGAGGGAAAACAAAACAAAGACAGTCCAGGGGCGTGACAGTAAGAGATGTTAAAAATCATAGCAGATAATATGTCAGGTTCATTCGTCACACTGTAATGGAAGCTCACATTCAGAGCTGTGCACTGTCTGATACAGTGAGAAATTCAACAAATGTAACAGGTCATCCAGGTTTCTGCATACATACAGAAAATCTACTTCCTATTCACAGTATACAACTGCATACTACAGATATAGTAAGAGTAGTATTTATCTATAGCTTTTGATTGAATTTTTTCCTCCATTTCTATAAATAAAAGTAGCAAAAGGGGGAAAAGTGCAGGTTATATATATAAATAAACTACATAAGAAGAAAAAAGAACTGCTTTTGCTTTCATTCAGCCACATGCAAGTATTCAGGTTATGCTTCAGAGAAAGAGGTCAATCACAACACACTTAACCATCACTTGTACACAGCGTTTGTAATCATCCATCATCAAGCATCAGTTTGCCTCTCTTGTCTGTGGTTTGATAGCAATAGTTTGAAGGACTCTGTGTGTGCGTGATGAAAGAGTCTTAGGTAGTAAGACACAAGTCAAGTGTTAGGCTTTTTTCGTCTTTCTTTCCCATGATTCACACAGGAAAACAACAGCAGGTTGACTCCAACACCTGCCATAAACACGTCTAAGTGTCAGGAAAAATGCACAGCATTCAAACTAAATCTTTATAGCCCGCTTTAAAAAAGGCAACATACTTGACAGGTCGAAAGACATGGGGTGGTGGGAATCTAATGGAAATATCCTGATCTGCACACCACAGCTGGAAATATTCTTCCTTCTTTTCACGTTCAAACCTCCTCTCCAACCCACGTTTACTTCTATCGCTCTGTGATTTTCTGTGCTTCTGCCTCACAATCTGGTTTCTGACATTTGTCAGACCTTTTGCACCTCAAGTGGGAGACATTTGTATTTATGTGCATGTGTGTATCCGTGTGTATTCGTGCGCGGGTGAGTCTACGGTTTGTTTTATTTTGTGTGTCTGTAGGTTATGAGAAAATCAAACTTGGAGAGGGACAGCTGGCATCCCTTCAGACATTGCTTGACCTTTCTGTCTCGCACAATCATGCTCTTATACACACACCCATGCAGGGCATCAGGTGTAAAGTGCCTCAATTTAAAGTTTGGCACAAACATTACCAGGTGCTTCATCACTTGAAATGAGATGAGATCAAAAAAGCTTTCTGCTAAGCCTCTCTGTCGTGCTCTGAGGCGGAAGCCCTCATATGTTTATACATAGTGTTTTGACTTGTTTGGTGAATCATATTGCTGAGGACTATTGGAAATCGCTGGGCTGTTGGTCCCATATGCCAGGACACACAACAGCAAGTACCAAGGAACAAAAAGCTATCATCTTCAAACCTGGGTTGGCTACCAGCAGATGTATTGTACATTAGAAACAGCGCATAAACTAGGTTTTTACTAGGGCTGCAGAATATGTTGAAATAAAATAAAATCGATATTGCAATATGGTTTGTACGGTCACATTAGCAAAATTTTGCAGGCAAAAAAACAAGTCACATCCCATCAACTTGAAACCGTTGCGAAATATTTATGGGTGAAAATGTTGCAAGTTTCAAAGTGAAGTGTGGCATTTGATACAGTGTTTCTGGACCTCAGTTCACAGTAAATGAATCAAGTGTGTAAATGAATGAACAGTGGTTCATGCACATATGAACTATATAATAGTTCATATTCAGTATAATATGAATTATATATTTGTTTATTTATATCATACATTTGTTTTATTATTTATATTAAAATAATAAACTTCACTCAGAACAAACAATATTTATATGCTGGGAGTAAAGGTTGATTGTTTAACATTTGGTAATGAAGAAATAAAGACATAAATAGTAGTATTGTAATTTCATAGTTGTACTTTTTTAAAAGTCATACTTTTTTACTAGTACACTACAAAAGTATTGCAACGATATATATAGTTTCATATTTTTATTTTATAATCACAATAAAAATAATTGTATGCTCTATGCAGATTCACTGCCCAACAAAATCCCCCCAATCATTCTAGAATGAT
>NW_015542376.1:1887148-1889034 GCF_001515605.1 Sinocyclocheilus anshuiensis | reverse complement strand
CCCCCCCCCCCCCAAATATAGCTATTTAAGTATTCTAGTGCATATTCCTGTATTTTTTTCGTGTCGCATGAAAAACAAAATAATGCAGTCAGTTTTTTGCCAGTATTCTGTGGCCCGAATTTCTGCATTACATTCTGATGAAAATGCGAGTAGTTTTGTTTATGTAAGCATGTCACTGTCACATGCTACGGTGTTGTGGGCAGTGTTGGGTTAAGATGCCTAGTTATTAGCTAGCTAAGCTAATAACTGCTTGACTAAATGAACTAAATTTAGCTGAGAGTTGCACTTTAGAGAAAGTACTGTAGCAATTTGAAGCTTCACGCTGTTAGTTGTAATATAATGTAAAAACATCTCCAAAATAATTAACTATAAATTAACTATATTAACTATACTAATTAACTATAAACTATATAAACAAAACTATATTGCCAGTTATATATTTATTAGCATATTCATGTACAATAGTATTTATATGGTACTCTAGGGTACTTCAACAATGCCATAGTATTATGGTTTTATGATAGTGTTTTCATACTCTTTTGGTCAGAAAATGTCTACTACACAGCCATTTACAAGCTTCATATGAATTTTCAGGACAAATGATAAGTTGAATTTGCAGATTTGTTTGCAATGGATTGTAGATACAGTACATATCCATTTCAGTTCTTGTTTTGTTATCTGTGTAGTGAGGTATCCTGTTACTGTTTTACCGAATGAGAAACCACTCCAAACGATTCAGTGCGTGAGTGAGCTGTCCAAATGATTCAGACTGAACCGATTCAGATGGTGTTGCTAACCCTGTTTGACCCTTTCAGTAAAAAGAACCAACTCAATAGAAGGATTAATTTGTAAATTGGGCTAATTCTTATTCATTATATATTCATTATATACTTTTTAATTCAGTAAAAATAAGTTTGGTAATGAAAATCAACATGATTTAAAAACTAGTGCAACTTCGTTCATTCTATTGTACTACAAAGTACAAGTCACTGCTTTTTAATGTTGCATGAATTAATGAGTATGAGTAAACCATTTGCAGTAAAAGCATTTGCTTAGACCTATTCTGCAGATGGACTGTGGAGGTATGATGTGTATAATCATAGAGTAGTAGAGCTCTATTCTACCTTACAATAGCATGCAGAGATGAATAACTCACTGTGTCCACAGCGAGTACTTTTCCCCTCACACCAGGCACATATTTCAGCCACCGATCAGAAACCACTTTGCAATGAAGAGGTCGTGACCAATTGGAGAGCAAGAGATATAAAGGGTTCACAGGAAGAAATGAGAGAATGAAAAAAGCGAGAATGAATTTGCGAAAATGAAGGATAATTAGGAGCTCAGAAGAAAAAGCTGGTGATGTTTTTTTTTCTTTTTTCATTCTGCCTGACGCTAATGTGAATACGATTGCAATTTGTCGTGAAATGATTATTTCGCTCTCACGAAGGTTCTTTGTCTAATTCTATCCATACGTCAGAGCGCACAATGCTCTTTGAATGGAGCTGAGAATGAGGCAAATCAAAATCAATCAGCTTTGGATGGATTTGCAAGCGCTTGACCCTCTCGTCTGATCAGGAGCTTTAATAATGCGAGATTTTTGCCTTTTTATGACAGTATAGTTACACTCAGATGACTCCAATTGAGTGATACACATTTTTATTTAATAAATAATATTGTATAATATGAATTATATATTTGTTTATTTATATCATACATTTGTTTTATTATTTATATTAAATCTAATAAATATGTAACATTTAAATTAAATAAAATTTGATATTAAATAATATTAAAATGAATATTATAAATATTTTATAAATAAATGAAATTAGTAATAACATTTTTAGATTATATATATATATATATATATACACACACATTATATA
>NW_015542376.1:1867154-1887062 GCF_001515605.1 Sinocyclocheilus anshuiensis | reverse complement strand
ATATACAGTATATATATATATATATATATATATATATATATATATATACAGTATATTTACATATAATAAATAATAGAAATGTATCCACTTTCGACCTCCTACATGGGAAATACAAGTTTTTTGTCCTTGTATATACTATATATATAATGTTTTAACCACTTAAAGTAAAAAAAAAAAACTTACGTTTATGAGCTATGGTCTATTTTAATCCTCGATTTTGCAGTGAGAAAATCAGTGGGGCTCTGCTTGAGAACAAAAACTTTGTCTGCATTGGTGAAATATTTTGTAACCTTCCCTTCTGACTGATAATTCCCTTACTGGATCGTAACCCGTTGTTCCTGGCTGATCAGCACAACCACGCATGCTTGACCAATTTTTAATGAGTGCTTATTTGACAGCTATGGCTCCTACACGGTTCTTTCGTAGTGTATGTGCTCACATATAAGTGTGTGTTCTGTATTGGGAGGGGATGATGAAACACATTGACATTTTTACCCTTGATGACACAGAACAAACATCCTCAGTTCACTCTTCCACCTCCATAAAGTTCCTCTCTTCAGCCCCGTCTCACCACTCTGAGCGGCTCAGGAAATGCCACTCACCTCCGCATGACCTTTCTTACCTCTTTCATGGAAAAGCCAAGGCTCCAATCAACCACCCCCAGTCATCAAACCGCTAATCAAACCATCAATGTGATCAAACACACCCTGGCTGCATATTCAAAGGGTTTTTTGTACAAAACAAGCAGTTGTTTTCCACTTTAGAAAATTGGTCATTTTCAGTCATTTTGGTTGGAAAGAGATTCAGTGCTTCACTGAACCCATTTCTCGTTTGACATTACTATGCTGTAGGGCCTTTCTCTCACTCTCTCAACCACCGCTCTTCTGTTTTTTCCCATCTTTTCTCTACCTTCAGCTGCTCATTTAATCCCATCTTCCTTGCTGAGTCCTGCAGTTGTGTGTGTGTGTGTGTGTGTGTGTGTGTGTGCAGCAGTCGTGTGATTGTGTAGTCTGGGTTAATACCCTTCATGGTTAGAGGGTTAAATACACAGGGACCACATAAGATGAAGGGCTTGCTCAAAACTGTCTCCTGGAATGATTTATGAAGAGCTGCAACTCCTCAGATGCACACGTACACCGTATACACGCACACACAAACAAAAACCTAGTACCCCTAGTACAAAATGTTATCAGAGATCGATAGGACTGTAGATTTATTGAATAATCAGAAGACCAGGCTGGTTTATTTAGCTGATAAAGGTCCAGTGTCAAGGTTTAATATGGAAGGGTCATTGCACAACTCTTAATACCTCACAAACGCAAAAAGAAACCATCTGCTTGTGTGTACTGTATATGTGAAAGTGTGACTGGGAAGTATTGAGGGGAAAACTGAAAAAAAAAAAAAAAAACAGGTTGGATACACAGCTCAAGGGCCACTTTTAGAAAATGCAGGGTGATCAAGGGGCCAGTGAGTAAAAATGACCTGGTATTAGATAATTTGACATGATAATTTATTGGGTTTAAAATGTCCAGTAACCAAAAAAATAAAACAAACAACAAAAAAAAAACTGCTGGTCAGTTTTATGGAGACCCTTTTTATTTTCCAGAATAATGTAGTCAGAGTGAATTAAAATATTATTTACATAAAAATACATTTAAATTAACAAATGCTTTTAGTATTTTTACTTTTACTTTTACTTTTACGAACTTTTACTATTTGGTGTTGTCTGCTGTGTGTCATTATGGACCAATCATCCTGATGTTTTGCTTCATTATTAGTAAAAAGGAATTATGGCTTCATGAATTGTGAAAAATTATTTAAATGTAATTTGAGTTTTGTAAATTTTGAACAGCAAGCAAGCAAAACAACAAAACAGGACTGCTTGCACTGTAGATACATTTGTTGATTTGCAATGCACACAACTAGCATGCAACTTGTTTTGTCGTTTTGCGTCTTGTCACTTGTTTTCTGTGTACACATGTGTTCTCTTACAGTCTAGACTGCTTCGTTCATTATAACGGTAGTGTTCTGATTTGTCGTATCATTCACTTGTAGTGCAAACACAGACAGTGCAGCTGAATTCTCAACAAGAGTCTTGATAGTAGTGACGGGCTAGTCATATCCTTGCGTCGGCCAAGATTTTACATATGGATTGGACTTTCAGTATCCCTGTGGTAGAGTATGAGTCTTTGTGCTGTGATAACAACTACAGATAGCTTCTGTAATATGGTGTATTTTTATGCCATTGGTGCTCCAGTAATTAGTTTTGGCTATTGTATTGCTCCTGACTGTTGAATGTTTCTATACACATATTTCTCCCATAATTCAATTTTTTCCTGACACACTCCTGCTTTCTCTCTGGTTTTGTGTTTTGTTCCCTCCCTGTTACCATTTTTTTTCACTTTTTCCCCTTATGTGTTCCAGGTATTTTGTGATAGATTAACACTCTTGCAATTGTTCTTGCATCCACAGTCTGATCAAACAAACACTCCCATGCAAACTTTCTTTTTTACTTTGTCTTAGAACCTTGGCAGTCCTAGAGGTTAATACATGTGCTGCAACACATTGAGCTTTGGTGCTCATGTGGGCAGTGCGTGTTTGAATCTGCCCCCTCTCTACTGTATCTATTTTATTTATTTATTTATTTATTTATATATTTATTTTTCATAAAATGTATTCAGTTATTTTTATTAAAATATTGTTTTGTCCTTGGATTTCATGTTTTTACTTTGTTGTTTTATTTTATATTATTTAATGTAATTTAATTTTAAAGAATGTTTTATTTACATTCTATTCTATCAAATAGTTATTTTATCAAAATATAGTTTTGTCATTATCAAATTAGATTTAGTGTTTTCCCCATGTTTTTATTTTCCATGTTATTTAATTTTTTTTCAGTTTCACTAAAAATTCAATACAAAGCTTTAACTGTAAGTGCTGCATCTCATTAACTTTGTGTAAAGTTTGACAGCACAATTTGTGAAATTATAAAAAATATCTTAATGTCAGATCTTTATGAACCATCATTCTCTCATCACTTTATAATATACAGATCAGTTTTTGAAAATTGCTGACGAGTCATCATATACAGGTGCATCTCAATAAATTAGAATGTCATGGAAAAGTTCATTTATTTCAGTAATTCAACTCAAATTGTGAAACTCGTGTATTAAATAAATTCAATGCACACAGACTGAAGTAGTTTAAGTCTTTGGTTCTTTTAATTGTGATGATTTTGGCTCACATTTAACAAAAACCCACCAATTCACTATCTCAACAAATTAGAATACTTCATAAGACCAATAAAAAAAAAACATTTTTAGTGAATTGTTGGCCTTCTCGAAAGTATGTTCATTTACTGTACATGTACTCAATACTTGGTAGGGGCTCCTTTTGCTTTAATTACTGCCTCAATTCGGCGTGGCATGGAGGTGATCAGTTTGGTGCACTGCTGAGGTGGTATGGAAGCCCAGGTTTCTTTGACAGTGGCCTTCAGCTCATCTGCATTTTTTGGTCTCTTGTTTCTCATTTTCCTCTTGAAAATACCCCATAGATTCTCTATGGGGCTCAGGTCTGGTAAGTTTGCTGGCCAGTCCAACACCATGGTCATTTTTGAGTTGAATTACTGAAATAAATGAACTTTTCCACGACATTCTAATTTATTGAGATGCACCTGTATATAGGTTTACAGAAGCTGAAGTAATACTTTTCTGTACATACACAATCCCTCACGAACAATGCTGACATAGCCATTATCATTTCCTTCTCAGCAATTAGTCTCATGCGACTCTCTGTCCGAGCTTCAGCATGCCCACCATAAACATTTACTGAACACCCACAGGAACAGCCACTAAAAGCCGTTGGCTGCTTCTGCTTAATCTCTGCATATTCTCTCTGATAAAAGCATAATCACGCTGCCTTATACGTACATCTCTAGAATTACAATGAGCCAGCGGACACTTTGAACAAAAGCTAATGTACCTGAGAATACTAACCCTATATACTAAAGGCCTTGATGCAAAATGCCTCTCAGTGGAGCAGTACCTTCCCATTATCCTTTCGTATGATAAACTAAATGTATTTGATTTGAGTTCATAATGGAGAACAACAGAACAGAAGCTGGAGGTCATGGAACATTATGTATGTCTGTAGCAATACTGTCTGTTTCATGCAACTACCTGTAGACGATGATTGTATTAAAGGTACATCCTGTTATATATGCATATATATATATACATATATATATATATATATAGAGAGAGAGAGAGAGAGAATTGTGCACATTTTCCTCAACGTTATGTAATTGTTCCAAGCATTTATTTATTTATTCCATTTATTTATAATTATATAAAAACCCAAAATTTAAAAACAAAACCTGAAAATGAAACCCTCTGGATAGGAGCATTTGTTTTAGAGCTGTAAGCTGATGTCCACTCACCGAAGACCCTGCTGTAAGCCAATTCATCCATGTCGGAGAGACATGTAGCTCAGAAATCTCTTAACAAAAATGTTCTCATGGAAAATGTTCATGGAGTGAGATAGAGAGAAACTTGTGGATTAGGTTGCCCAGGAAAACCTGGAGGGCAAACACACTCTAACAAACTTACACCTGAAGAATGCTAAACATATCACAGACTGAGTTTTACACACTCTCTCTAAGAAGTTGAATTACATTTGAATAGATAACTGATTTACTCTATTTATTGATCTGCATACTTTATGATTAAGCCTTCAAAAATACTTTACAGAAGCTAGATGAAGGTTCTTCCAAACAAAGATGACATGTTCTTAGATAAACCACTTGATTTGTGTATATAGTGCATATTTAAGGTAACAATGAAATACTTAATATCACATTATTAATGTTAATAATATGACAATATCTGTAGTCAATATTGATTATATGGGAGGGGGAAATCCTGCCCATATACCCAGCTAGGAAAAAAAATGTGACCCTGGACCACAAAACCAGTCTTAAGTCGCTGGGGTATAGACTCACCGACAGCGGGTTACAACATCAATACACGACGAGAGACAATGGCAACATGAGGGCTATTTGTATCAAACAAGAAGGGTCACATGACACAAACCAACCAATGGACAAACAGAACTGAGAACCACATGACAAGACCATAAACCAATAAGCACAAGACACATGACTAAAACAACCAATCAGAACATAACACACAGACAAGGGAATCACATGACAGAACATGACTAAGGCCTAACTACAAAATAAAAGACATGAAAACAATGATCAAGAAACAAAACCCAAACACCACATTACATTTACCCCCCTCTAAGGTCGGCTCCAGATGCCCAAACAAAATCAAAAAGTCCAGGAGGGTGGTGGAGTGGAGGCGGAACTGGGGGAGGGACAGAGGGCCAGGCAGGACAGACAGTGAGTTCATGAACGGCCTCCATGGCCGTAACAGGACAGGCAGTGAATTCATGGACGGCCTCCATGGCCGTAACAGGACAGGCAGTGAGTTCATGAACGGCCTCCATGGCCGTAACAGGACAGGCAGTGAGTTCATGAACGGCCGCTGTGGCCGCGACAGGACAGTCTGTGAGTTCGAGAACGGCCTCTGTGGACGTGACAGGGCAGACAGTGAGTTCATGAACGGCCTCCATGGCCGTAACAGGACAGACAGTGAGTTCCTGAATGGCCTCCATGGCCGTGACAAGACAGTCTGTTAGTTCGGAAGCGGACACCACCACCTCAGGAGGCGGCATGTCTTTACTTAAACCAAAACGAAAAATGTCTTTTAAGAAAGTGTCATTGAAGTCCACTTGATAGTAAAGTTCACATAAGTCTGCCACATATTCTTCAATGGAGCGATTACCTTGACGGAGGCGAACAAGTTGATCTGCTGGATTCATAATGGTGGTTGTGTATTCTGTAATGATTCAGTCCACTGAAGGCGAGCGTAGTCCTACCGTAAATATATTAAAACTTAATTTTTGATTAGTAATATGCATTGCTAAGATCTTAATTTGGACAACTTTAAAGTCGATTTTCTCAATATTTTGATTTTGAGAACACATCAATGGAAAGCTTATTTATTCAGCTTTCAGATGATGTATAAATCTCAATTTCGAAAAATTGAAATCATTTAATGAAGTGGTATTCAGGAACTGTTAATAAATTACTGAATAATAATAATAATAATAATAATAATAATATCATGGCTATAATAACATCCTCAACAAACAAAAAATAAATTACCTTAGATACATTTTGATTAATATGTACATACAGTACCTGTCAAAAGTTTGGACACATTACTATTTTTAATGTTTTTGAAAGAAGTATTTTATGCTCATCAAGCCTGCATTTATTTGATCAAAAATACAAAAAAGCCCCAGTAATATTCAACAAGGATGTGTTAAATTGATAAAAAGTGACAGTAAATACTTATATTGTTATAAAAGATTTCCTTTTTTAGTAAACAACTTTTTAATATAAAAAAAAATCCTGAAAAAAAGTATCAAAGGTTATAAAAGAAATATTAAGCAGCACAGCTGTTTCTAACATTGATAATAAATCGGCATATTAGAATGGTTTCTGAAGGATCATGTGACACTGAAGACTGGAGTAATGACTGATGAAAATTCAGCTTTGCATCACAGAAATAGATTATATTTTAAAATATAGTAAAATAGAAAACCATTATTTTAAATTTTAATAATATTTCACAATATTACTGTTTTTTTTCTGCATTTTTGAGCAAATAAATGCAGGCTTGATGAGCATAAGATAATTTTAGATGGTACTGTATAAGTAAGAATATACAAAATTTAAAATGAAATGTTGTATAAATAAAAGGTTAGGAATCCTATTTGTTTCAAGTGCTTTTTTATTGGGGGTGGGGGGCCTCCAACATGAATTTTGCCTATGACCTCCAAATGTCTAGAAACGGCCCTGGTGAACCATCGTTCCTACATTAAATGTTTTAGCATTTTAACCACTCTGGATAGAACATCTTGCTTGATGGTTTAACTATAAAGTGTGTTGTGGACCATAGTTGTTGATCAAATGTGTGTGTGCATGCTTGCTTTTCTTCATTAGTCTGCTGGAAGGATAGTTGAGTTTAAGCTCCCTGTCACTGTTGGCAGTTGTGGTGATTGCATGGCTTATTGCTATATTAAAGCATAAACGCACACACACAAACACATGCACACTCCTCTGACATTCCATAACGTCCATAAAAGTTTGGTTCAGCTTGGACCACAGATAAGGCAAAAGTAATATAGGCCTCATGACTAACCAAGCACACACGGACAGATTAGAGTGACACACACACACACTGACAGTGTGCTCTGACTGTGAGACAAACCTCCTGATTGTTATTCCAGGCCACAGCTGCTGGAGCAAAAAAACCAAGGTGCTGTTAGGCTATGCTTAGAATCGCCTTCCCTGTTTAGAGTAAGCAAAAATTCACACACCCACAACCTCATTACGTTTATACAGTCCCTTATCAGGATTCCCTGTAGCAGTGCCACCCCACTCCTCCTCGCACATACACTCGCAGGGAGACCTGCGGACCGCCTGACATGCACACCAAATCTCTGAACAAAATGCGAAGGTGCATTAGAGCGAGTTATCAGAACCTGCACCAGGCCAGCTGTGGGACTCATCCTTGTCTCTGGACCTGTTTATTCAGGAGCATTCCTCTGCAGAGACAGGGACAGGACAGGTCCTCTGAGCAGCTTTATCATGATTCCCTGGTTCACTTTATCAGTGTAGCTGAATCCAAGACATTTGATGACACTGTTTAACAGGCCACAGTGCAAAGTAATGAGAGAGATTCATTTCCTGGGTGTCATTAGAGCATTATGTTGATTCTCACGAAAAAACAACAAAACAACAACAACAACAAAAAACAAACAAACACGTATTTTCTTTTAGAAAATGAAGACTATTTTAACACTGTTAACATTTTTGCATTGTGACATTATTTCCATCACAAATAAATATGTCTCATTTCCATAATGGAAAAAATTATATGATATCTTGTAACATACATTATGGTAGAATTTGTTCTCATACTTTTGTTATGAAGAGTTTATCTGCAAAAACAGATAAACGCCACTTAATATAAAAAGTATTACACAAATCTACTCTCGCAATCCATATCAATTGTACTTCGTAACCATAAATGTCATTTCCACCACATGCTGTCATTTCCACCACAGAGGGCAGTGTGGTGACATTTCTGTAGTTTTTTGTGAAAAAAATGGAAGATAGCTTCACTGATTAGCTTTAAATTAATACTTAGCATTTCATGTATGCAAAATACTCTTATTTAACTTAAAATGTTTAGCTTTTTAAAAACACCCTTGAAGGTACAGCATGTTTGGAAATGACGTAGAATAAATATATTAACTGATCAAGCAATATTTACCTTGATTTTTCTTCATTTGTTGTTGATGAAAATTTAAATTCCCTCCATGTCCAACATGTGCTCTGATGTCACTGAACATTTCCATAGAAACCACCTAAACAATCTTTCACACAAACTTTTTAAAGGGACATTACAGTGTTGTGGTGGAAATGACACCAATACTGTGCGACAGCTATATTTTGTATAGAAAGTAATATTGATCGTGGTCTCACATTAAATACTATTATGTATTTTAATTATTTTACTAGTGCTTAATTCAGGTACATTAATAGTTACCAGATAAGTCATATTTTTAAACTGTATTTTCATTGTTGAAGTTTAAAAGTCTGGGTGTGCGACAAGGAGAAAACAGTGATTTTGACACCTATAAGGAGGTTGAAAAGTATGAAAAAATCATAATAGAAAGGTAGTAAAAAGTTTTTAAGGTGGTTTTATTGTTAGTTTGACTAAGAAAGAGGAATTTGTCCAAAATTATATGTATTTTTATAAATATGACCAAAGAACATAAAAGTGCCCATAGTCTAAGAATCACCCATATATATATATATATATATATATATATATATATATATTATAAAATAGTATAATGAAATGGTGATGATAATTTTAAATTGTTTATAAATGTTATGTAATAATAGTATTATTATTTAATTTTGATAATTAAAATAACATTATTATTAATAATGAATAATTATTGTTATTGTTATTTTAGTTTTTAATATTTTGATTTTTAATTGTATAATTTTATATATTTTGTCTTCTGTTTTAGACACTTTTGATTTATATCGTTGACGTAAGGTAAAATATGCTTATTTGTCTTGAAAATAAAAAAAATCTTAATTTTTTTGTTGCATTCATTGATAGTAGAGAGGGAGAGGACAGGAAATGATGAGGTGGCACAAGATCGAGAAATGTCACAAGCCAAATTTGAACTTGCATCAGCCACATTAGCATTCCCACTTGATGTGTAGGTGCAAAATGTACTAATCGCTAGGCCACAGCTTCAATCTGGTGTGTGTTGTAAGTGTGGTGAGGTGCGCTCGGCTCTCATTGGCCAGAGTTGTTCACTCTTAAAAATAAAGGTGCTTCAAAAGGTTCTTCAAATGATGCCATAGAAGAACCATTTTTGTTTCCACAAAGAACCATTCAGTCAAAAGTTCTTTAAAGAACCATCTCTTTCTTACCTTTTTGTAATCTGAAGAACCTTCTTTCGCCACAAATAACCTTTTGTGAAACAGAAAGGTTCTTCAGATGTTAAAGGTTCTTTATGGAACCATTTAGACAAAAAGGTTCTTCTATGGCATCGTGAAGCACCTTTATTTTTAAGAGTGCTGGACAAAGGTTGGTGCATGTTAAAAACATATTAGGACTTATTGGTATACAGGACCAATGTAGAGGTGGCTGATTTGGTAAAATAAAGCAACTCTGCAGAAAAATAAATGTTGTGTGAGTGAGTTAGCACTGCATCCACGTAGAGCAGATGACTTATTGTGAACACGCACTTTCACGAATGCGTGAGCAAACACATTTACACAAACAGAAGATATGAGAAGTCGAGAGCTGCTGAAACTTTCAGTGCTTGTCACCATAACAACCTGGTTTCACCTTGAATGGCCCATCTCGATGACTGTTATGACGCTCTCGTCTCTAGGGTTCTGACTTCTTCACCATCACAGATGTTTCCTGTCTTCTAAACATTTAGTCACTTCAAGTGTTTTGTTTCCCTCAACACCAGAAACCCATCAGAGAACATGACTATCACATCTCTATGACAACTATGAGCAATGTGCTTCCACTCCTTCAAATAATAATACCGATAAAATGGTAAAAGACTAGTTATTAATCATCTTTTTCCTTTCCTTTTCAAATCAATTAATTGTGTAGCATAAAAAAGGACCCTTTTGAATGTATTGATTCAAACCTGACATCTGCAATGACATGCAAGATCATGTGTCCGTCCAAATGGGGAGCCAGAAAACGCCCAAGTCATTGCACAGATGTCCAGTCGTGCTCTCAGTTGGCCAAAGTTAATTGGCTGTAAAATCACTGATTACACAAAAATCAGTCCGCTCTCCTTCAGTCCATTTCTCCGATCACTGCCTCGTATCACTGATATGATCTCCCTCACTGTAAATAACACCGAGCACATGGCTGCTTTCAGCCTCTGACTGATAGTGATATCCACTGAAGCTGAACCTGATGGACTGAGATTCATGCCATCTGCAGAAACGTCTTGCTGGGATGGCTAATTTCATATTGAGCCGTTAGCATCGACTTATTCTGGCCACACATTCTAATGTTCTTTCCTGCCATGCAGTATGTTACGATGCAGAAACATGTCTCCATTATGTCTTTAATATATTACATGTTATAAAATTGTAAAGATGGAAATTATGTTCTTAAAAAACGTATATTTTACTTGCATTCATCATTTATTTTCACTCTCTCATTTTTAGTTTCAAAGTCGTTTATTGTCATATCTTCAGTACTAATGTGTGTGAAGTACAAAAAAAAAAAAACTTGAATGCTCCTACACAGACGATAGACAAGACAGAAAATAATAGTCAGATTTCTATGTACAAAAATATACATGTATGCAACAATTAAAAATTAATATTAATAATAAGGACTTAGTGGTGCTGATTTTATTTATTTATTTATCTGTCATATTTAAGTGAACATTTTAAAGAATTGTTTTTATTTATTCGTTTACCTTAAAATAATTGCACTACTTTGGTTTGAGCATTGTTGCATTTTTTCTTATATCTTCTAACTTAAAAAAGGCAATTTATTATTAAAAATTCCAGACAGAATACAATAAACAGTATTGCTTTGTACAAAAATATGCATGTATGCAGAGATAACAATAATTAAATAAAAACAATAATAATAGTAATAATAATGATTTACTGGTAATTTTCTGATTTAGTGGTTTATTTTATTTCATTACATTTAAGTGAGCAATTTAAGTCATGTTTAAGTAGTGATGTAAGTAATTTTTCTTAAGAAAAATTTCAGATATTTCTTGATTTTTTCCCCACCCTTCTTTAATCAAAAAAAAAAAAAAAAAAAAAAAAAAAAAAAAAAAAAAAAAATATATATATATAAAAAAACCAGGTTTTCGTAAGAATACTGGTTACTATCTAAGGCCTGCTCCATAACAACATCATCCTCCAGGAAGTGACCTTGTTTTTGCTGTTTTACCACCAAAACAAAATTTTCAGTAGTATGCGCATTGGATTTGATGAATTAATGTTTTGTGAGATTACTTGGTTTGTCTCACTCGAAACGTCCCACTCTGTTTGATTGCAGAGATTGGTATGACAATATCAAAATTCAGAAAATATCTTGAGATTCAGTTCTCGGACAGATGTCCTGACATTTTCCTTCAGAATTTGCTGGTATAATTAAGAATTAATTGTTCCATCAATGATGGCAAGCCGTCCTCCTGGACCAGATGCAGCAAAACAGGCCCAAACCATGATACTACCACCACCATGTTTCACCGATGGGATAAGGTTCTTATGCTGGAATGCAGTGCTTTCTTTCTCCAAACATAACGCTGCTCATTTATCTGATGATTTTTGGGGTTATATTTATGCAGAAATATAGACAATTCTAAAGGGTTCACAAACTTTCAAGCAGCACTGTATATCAAAAACATCCAAGCTTAGTATCAATCATTCAGCAGTAACTAACTTTAGCTCTTTATTTTCAACCCTAATGGGTTCCATCCTGTTCATGTTATTGCATTCATGTAAATAATGCAAGCAGTAATTAAGGAAATATAAGTGCTTGAGTTTGACAAAAGCATAGTTCTCAAAGTCTGAGATTTTTACAAGGTTACAGAGTTCAAAAGATACTGCATAACAGAAATGACCCCTCCCCTATATATATGCTGAGTGGAAAAAACAGCAAAAACATCTCTGAAAAAGCCTCATATTTCTTAGCTCGGAGCTGGCCATCTGTTTATCAGGGCGCGTACTTTACATTCCTGAAGTGAGTTTTACATATGGAATAATGTTTTTCCATTAAAATGCCTGTGCTGTGAAATGCTATTGAAATGCAGAGGGAACGCCGAAATAGAAAGTGTTTGTGTGCCTGTTTGTGTGTGTGGTTATCTGGAGGGTGTGGAGGGGAAGAAAGAAAAAGAAAAATAGTGATTGATTTTATTCATGCTTTGAAATTCTCGTCGCCGTGGCAGTGAGGTGGGCGTCCAGAATGTTAATGACAGGAATGCTTTTTAGCAGCCGTGGGTCATGACCCCTGAAGTCCCAGCCAAGGCACAAATCAATTCCAATTTGTCACGGGAACATCCGAGGGTCGCATTTGGTGGCACAAAATTGGGGGCAATTTGTTTGGAGGGAGGCCTGTGTCAGGTCAAAACGCTACATGTGTAAGTCTCGTCAGCTTTACAGCGCTCTAATGGCCCAGAGTAAGATTTTCTCTGCCTGGGCTCTAAGAACTTTATGAAGGTTGAAAAATGACTCCACTGTGCCAGTGGTCACTCTAACCCAACTCTTTCTCTCAGCGCTCTGACAGGTTGATTTGACATATTTGCATCCTGGGAAGAATACTTGGAAACCTTGTTCACACGGGTATTTTTTTTCTCTCATATATAATTTTTTCAAAAGACATTAAAAATCATTTGCTTTGTCATCATGTTTTTGATTTTTTTGGTGCTCATTTATTTTTTTAAATGTATTATTTTATTGTTTTCATTTTATTTTATTTATTTTTATTCTGTTTATTATTTTATTATGTTTAGTTTTTTATTTTAGTTTTATTATTTTGTGTTTTATTTTTAATCAAATATTTTATGTTATCTCCAATATTTTATTATTTTATATAAAACTTTATTGAGTTGTAGAAGTTGTAGTGTAATGTAGAGATGATGTAATGCCTATAAAACTTTTTTTCAAAAAATAATTTGCTGGCATCACATTTCTATATTTAATTTTTTTTGTGTTATTGTTTTTGTTTTTAGGTTTGATTTGTATTTTTTGAATTTATTTTCCTTATTTTTATTTTATTGTTTAGATTTGATGAGTTTGATGTGGTGCCTAGTTTCCAGAAAAACTTGCTTTGCCATCACATTTCTGTTTTTGTGGTGGTGATTTATTTTAATTTAATTTTTTTATTTAATTAATTTCTTTATTGTTTTATTATTTATTTTGTTTTATGTTATTTGTTATATTTATTGTTTATGTATTTTATATATATTTATTTATATTTGATTTTTTTATTTATATATTATATTATTTATTTTTAGTATCTTTTATTTGAGTTTTTAGAGCTTTTAAGCAAAAGTTTAATGTTATTCTCTCTGAACATGTTTGGTTTGTTTGTTTGGAGCCTGAGAGCACACTTTTATCTAACTATGTCTGATAAAAATATTTGTAGCCTGTAACAGTCACAGATGAAATTGCTACCATGAAGCTTTATTGCTAAAAGGAAGTCGGAGTGTTAGTTGCACCCCACAGGCCTGTTTAGTGGAATGATGGCCACCTCTCAAAGCTTCTATTGGCTGAAGTGATACCATCAGCATCCCTCTTATTCGATCTAATGGCAAGGTCAGGTCATTCAAATGCAATGAGGCCTCTAAACCGCACACAAATATGTAAATGTGCCCTCACATAAGCTCAGATATTGCCCGATTATGGAGGGACCTCACTGTGTGCCAGTTTTTTAATTGTGTCCTAATTATGCCTTAACCCTAATTAACCTGATGGGATGGCAGGAGAGTTTAATTAATCTTCCAGTGTTGTGATCCCAGCATGGGCTGGAAAAGTAACTTTTTTTCCCGACACACAACTTTTCCCTAATCTGTCGACTCACCCTCCCACCCTCTCCGCTTTTTCTGTTCCAGCAAACGTAATCACAACTAGGCAGATTAGCTAATTACCAAGCACTCCACCAGGACCACAACCAGACACGAAGAATGAGGAAGAGAGTTGTGAACACAAAATTCACTGCAAAGTAATTTGAAACAAGGTGCGATTAAAAGGTTATCGTGTTAATGTATTTTCAGATAACAACAACCGTTCGGTTTTTAAGTTGTCCAAGGTGTTGTTCAGTTCTAAAGTGCAATGAATTCATAGAGGAAAAAAGAGAGACTATTGACTAGGAATGTAAAATGTCTTCTGGGCTTCCAGTTGTTAAGCCACGAAAGGCTAAAACACCTCGTCTTTCCCAATAAGTCTTTGGCGCTAAGCTTTTATGTCTGTAATTTTTATCATTAATAAAGTTATTCAGTCTGCTCTCTGCTTCAGATGTAGTTTGGAAAGCCAGTAGTTTTTATTTTATTTTTGGCATTGGTATTCTGCAACTAAGTGGAAGCACTCATTTAAATTATGGAACAGCAGCCTGTTCTGCAGATAACACTGAACAAAAAGGTACCACACTTTTCTTCCAGTCTTTACAGAGTTTCCATCAATCCAGATCCAGAAGTGAATATTTCAGAAGAAACTGTGCAGTGGCGTATAAAGTTATGCTCAAAGAATTCAGGATATTAGTGATTCAAAAAGTAAAAATTCTGGACACGTGGAAATCAGAAACCAAAAATGCAGTTTTTATATTTACATTTTAAATAAAATGTTTTTTTTTTGCATTATGTGTATATATTAATTATTTTGTATATAATAATATAATAACAAATAATAGATGATAGACACACACACACACAAAGTTTTTTAATTGTTTAATTCGTATATAACAATGTTGTTATTTTTTTGTACAATGTTGTTTTATTTATTTTTGAGATTCTTAATTATTTCAGTATTTATTTATTTTGAATGATTATAACTCTTTAATTAATTTCTGCTGAGGACTAAAAATTTAAAAAGTATTGTCTGTACAAATAATTACACTCATTCTTGCAAATAAAAATAATTTCTAAAAATTAAAATAAAGATTTAAATATAGATTTTTTTTTAATAACTATCAATTGGTGTTACTTTGCAATAACATAGAGGCTCAATTTGTACAATATCATCCATAGCTTCTTTGAGCATGTCTTAATCTAAGACTAAGGCTTTAGTTTAAGCTCCTGAAAGATTTATTAAGTCATAATGAATTCTTGCAGATGTAATGATTCAACATTTCTTTTAAAGTCAACCATATTCCTGTATTTAATCAAAGCATGGCTACAGACGAATCCATTGATGTCTAGACTGAGCTCTGAATATTCACTGACCCTCAAACCACCCTGGTCTTCTCTGCATGTGAACTTTAGTGTCTTCTACAATGTGACTGGTTTTAAAATCCACAGTGATTTGCATTTCACTTTTGTCTAATGCCACTGTCACTCTTTGTTCCGTGCTCATACATGGCCATCTCTGTGCGAGACTCCAGCACTAGCCGGTGTAACCCGTCAGGGTCACACTTTTCATTCTCACCCCTTGCAACTCTGGGTTATATTTTGTTGACTCCAAACACCTTTCCACCTTTCAACCTCTCCCTGTCGTGCTGGGCAGAAATATTTTTTGTATTAGTTCCTAGTAGTATAGTATTGGGTGCATAAGGTTGCCCTCGAGCGGTGTGGAAAAGAAAGAATGAAAGAACCGAGAAGCGAAAAAAGAAGCAAAACACTTCTGCAATGACGAATGGGAGGTTTGAGCCAAAGCGTTCCCAGTCAGATTGAGTCAGAAGAGATTGACACTCTTGGTTGCTCTGTAAGTAAAAAAAAAAACACCAGGAGAGAGTGAATGAGAGGAAATGAGAAAGCGAGGGAGGAGAAAAGAGGGTGAAGAGGTTGCTTTCCCATGTGAAGGGGTTCATTTGTTCAAAGCTTGATTGAGGCTCATGAGATATAATGCTCCTGTCAGTAAATGCAAATTCAATGTCAATGTTATACTCCTGCCATTTGTAGAAACCTTTAGAATTAAGCTTGTAAACTGGCTCTTAAAATGCTAATTACATAAGCAATGACCGAAAAGAGTTATATACTCTAAAGTCACATAACAACAGCTCTGTCTCAGGGAACTATTTTATGGCCACTTTTCAAATTAGAATTTTTTCCAACCCAGGCTCATGAAAAATATATGCCTGTGGCGACGTTTTTGCAAAAATTATAGCCTATTATGTCGCCAGTGAGTGGCACTAAAAAGCTTGTTAATTTTTCTCCAGAACAGATAAACGTGACTGTGCCAACATTTTGTTAAATGTTGGTTTATGCACATATTATGGCAGTTAAGGAAATCGAATGCCCAAAGAATTTATCGCGTTTGAAAATATTGTGTCACCTACACTACGCCTTACCTTAATACCTTAAACTTAACGGATACTGTCGCCATTATCCAAGGAAAAAACAGCCTTCACCACGCCGTTCGGGTTACACCAATTCGTTACCCTTCCGTTCGGCTTGTTCAGGGCTCCCGCCACCTTCCAGCGTCTCATGGACAAGTTCCTCTGTAACACCTGTTTGCAATTCCAGTGATTGGCGGGGAGACGAGAGATAAGCGGCCGCCGACCTGGGAGTGGGAGAGAGACAGGAGAGTGTGTGACACCTGACTGGGAAACCCAAGAAGCACACTCGTTGTTATATGTTGTTTGTGACGACCAATAAAAAGGTCTACTCGCCACCCCTGACTTCCTCGTCCTTCTTCCCGACCTGAAAACTTTGCTACACTGTTAAAGAAAAAAACGTGAGGTAGGAATGCATTTGCTGATGAAACCATGTCATTTTACCGTGTTTATACAAGTCTTTGAGCTCTTTTGTTGAACCGTGTTTCACCAGACTTGTTCCGCATTGCGAGGGCAATGCTGTACCAGATGTGCTATGGAGCAAGTTTACTATGTTGGAAAAGCCATACATATGGAGATGGATATGTGATGCTTACGTAGGTAAGGTTTTACCAATGAGCCTGGATTATTATTTTTTTTTCTTTGAAACTTCAAACAGAAATTGTGATCCACTTTGACTCCAACTCTTCAGCAAGCGATTTTTTTTTGCTGCTATTTTACTTTGTGTCTCAAAGCCCTTCAAATATCAGTTTATTCGCTCTCAATCACATTATTTTATGCTACTAATATTCTTACACCTAAACTGCACCATTTCTGATGTTAGGCCATCTCATAAGTGTTTGTCATCAATTAGACATTGGTTATGCTGTGTGTGTGTGTGTAATTATAATTTAGGCTGTCAATCTGATATGCTGATTAATTAATCAAATTCAACATATTAATTACTTGTGATTACTTATAGCAATATTTGCAGTGAAAAGCCCTAAAATGAAGATAATTTAAAACATTGCATATACTGTGGCATTATTAATGCTCAAATGATAGGAAATTTTCTAATTACAGAGTTTATGTATGGGTCATGGGGTATTATTAATTGCATTTTATCACTTATTTATTTTTCATATATATTTTTTAAATAATTAATCACACTGAATGGACTTTTTAAAACCCATGTCTACCAAACCTTAAAACAATTAAGTATTTTTTTCCAGCATGCTTATGATGCCAAAGTCATTCAGCTGTGTCGGTTAATTGACTTATTGCTTATTTTTCTTGTTTTCTACTTCTTTCCTCCTGTTTGTCCCCTCCAGGACAGGGGAAGAGCAGCAGATGGGTGGGTGAGTGGGCATGAACATTCTAGAGCAATAATGAGATGCACCCCATCTTTTTGAGAAATGACACTGCCGCCTGCATGGTGCTCCTCAGTTGCTTTCTGGTTTCCTGGCAAAAGGGATTTTTGTTGTTAGAATTACTGCTGACTCATACTAAACCTAAGATATATATGAAAATAATCAATCACATTTTAGACCAACATTTATTCAATAATTTTGACATGGATAATGTGTCATGGCCAAATCAATAAGCCTTTCAATCATCCATGTAGCATAGAAATAAGTTGATATGTGTATAGAAACTAATGGTTGCATAGATCTGTCTGTCTGTCTGTCTGTCTGTCTGTCTATCTATCTATCTATCTATCTATCTATACTTTTGGGAAACTAAAGTTTATTGGTCCCGGCTAATTTATTTTGACTATATTTTTTAATGAACTAAATAAGCTTAAATTAAAAATAATTGGATGCATGGCCTTTGACAACAACAAAAGATAAGGAACCATTTTCTTTTCTCTTTTTAAAAGTTGATAAGCCTGTTTATTTTGTTATCTTAATTATCCACAATTATATGGTTGGTTGCATTTGTTTTATGTGCATTTAGATTTTTTTTCTGCTCTCTTCAACCGAATCAAACAACTACCATAACTTTGATCCAATTTTGAGTTACAAATTTTAGTTGAAAACCACATGTTGAGATGTGTCAAGTTGCACAGAGACAATTGCAAAATGAATTCTTTGTAGAGCCATTTCTGCTTGCATCCATTAACAGCAAAGGCAGATGTAGATTTGTTGTTGTTGCTGGATTGAAGAGCATGATGTTTGCTTTCTGAGTGTTTATGAAAGAATATGTAATTAATAATTTGTTGTTTTATCGGATCTCTGTTTGATAATGTTGACATCACACCAGTTAATGTGATGAGGATGATGTATTTAGATTATCCTCCACTTCCTGCCTTCCTAGCATTATTGCATTGCAGATGAGTTGTTTGTGAAAGACAGTTATTTTGTTGACTTCAGAGAATAATCTGAACCTGAATTTCAATTTGCATACTTTTTTTGCTTGCCTCAAAAGTCATCCTTTTTCCTCATCTCCTTCCCATTCTTTATTTTTCTATTGCTGCTATTGTATTTTCTTTCTGTCTTTCTTGCTTTCTGCTGGTTATAATTGAGATTTTCTTATTTTCCATGTTCATCCATGCGAAGCAGGAAAGGAAAAGGTTATCTCGCCACCTTTATCAGAACCGCCGATGATTATCCTCTCTCCCGCTCTGCATATGTTTACATGCACGCAATTATTCCTTCAGTGCTCAGCTGCTGCTGATCTGTGACGTCTCCGTGTGCGGGTGTCAGTCTCTATCTGTGTCCAAATGTCTTGGCTGTGCTTGTCTGCATATGTACAGTGGGTACGGAAAGTATTCAGACCCCCTTCAATTTTTCACTCTTTGTTATATTGCAGCCATTTGCTAAAATCATTTAAGTTAATTTTTTTTCCTCATTAATGTACACACAGCACCCCATATTGACAGAAAAACACAGAATTGTTGACATTTTTGCAGATTTATTAAAAAAGAAAAACTGAAATATTACATGGTCCTAAGTATTCAGACCCTTTGCTGTGACACTCATATATTTAACTCAGGTGCTGTCCATTTCTTCTGATCATCCTTGAGATGGTTCTACACCTTCATTTGAGTCCAGCTGTGTTTGATTATACTGATTGGACTTGATTAGGAAAGCCACACACCTGTCTATATAAGACCTTACAGCTCACAGTGCATGTCAGAGCAAATGAGAATCATGAGGTCAAAGGAACTGCCTGAAGAGCTCAGAGACAGAATTATATATATACTGTGTGTTTGTGTGTGTGTATATGTGTATGTGTGTGTATGTATGTGTATATATATATATATATATATATATAT
>NW_015542376.1:1860385-1865581 GCF_001515605.1 Sinocyclocheilus anshuiensis | reverse complement strand
GGGGGTGTTTTTCAGCTGCAGGGACAGGACGACTGGTTGCAATCGAGGGAAAGATGAATGCGGCCAAGTACAGGGATATCCTGGACGAAAACCTTCTCCAGAGTGCTCAGGACCTCAGACTGGGCCGCAGGTTTACCTTCCAACAAGACAATGACCCTAAGCACACAGCTAAAATAACGAAGGAGTGGCTTCACAACAACTCTGTGTCTGTTCTTGAATGGCCCAGCCAGAGCCCTGCCTTAAACCCAATTGAGCATCTCTGGAGAGACCTAAAAATGGCTGTCCACCAACGTTTACCATCCAACCTGACAGAACTGGAGAGGATCTGCAAGGAGGAATGGCAGAGGATCCCCAAATCCAGGTGTGAAAAACTTGTTGCATCTTTCCCAAAAAGACTCATGGCTGTATTAGATCAAAAGGGTGCTTCTACTAAATACTGAGCAAAGGGTCTGAATACTTAGGACCATGTGATATTTCAGTTTTTCTTTTTTAATAAATCTGCAAAAATGTCAACGATTCTGTGTTTTTCTGTCAATATGGGGTGCTGTGTGTACATTAATGAGGAAAAAAAATTAACTTAAATGATTTTAGCAAATGGCTGCAATATAACAAAGAGTGAAAAATTGAAGGGGGTCTGAATACTTTCCGTACCCACTGTATGTGGTTGTCTGTAAGATATGTGTTGACAAGGTGTAAATGGTGATTTAACTGTATTTGGTCTTTTCAATGCCAAACCTTTGTATTCACAGGGGAAAGAAAAAACAGAATTCACAAAGGAGTGAATATCAGTAAAAATGTAACTCAAGTGCCACTTTCAACGAATAGTGTACAAAATAGAGCTGACTACTTTTTTCAACAAAAGGCCAGTAAAAGGTGCTTAACCTTGATAAAATGTTGATTGTCAACTTTAGAAGATACATTTATGCATTTATATAAGTTTATATGAGTTTTGCACGACTATATGTGCGCGCACACACACACACACACAAAATAGAAGTTTAAACTGTATTTAGGCATGTGCAAAATTGCAATTCTCATAAATGTTCTTGTTTTGCTAGGGTCCAAATGATGTCATATGTTGGGTGTAAAATTTGTAAAAGGGTTATTAGCTGTAATGTAATAGGAAAATGTCGTTGCTTGCTAAAAACATGCAAATGATGTTGGCATAATAATGCCAAAATGATAATGGCAATAAAACATTACTTGTCAGCTAAAATTGTGTTCTGCTTCATGTGTGCTTGTTTACCCATTTGCTGGTTCCATTTTAGATTAAATAAATGGACCATATTGTAATAATAATGTTGTTTTTAAAAGATTCTCAGTCATCCAGGTCATTGCAAAATCCTCCAAGCAACAACAAATGGATAAACAAGTCAACACAATCACGAAGAAAATTTTACTTGACATTTTACAAAGATCATGCTGACCTTCACCTGTATAGACTACATATACAAAAAATATACATAATTTTTTATAATCTTTATTTATTAATTTATTTATAAGGCAATGTCATAACTTCAATAATATACACCATATTTCAAAAATACACATTATTGCAGCCATCCAAGGAGCTGTCCATGGTCCTAAAAATAAAAATCGTCACCGCTCTATTCTGCTTCTATGCGCTGTTTAAAGGGACCATACTATATTTACGTATAATTTGTAATACTAAATGACCCCAGGAGCACCAGGTCACATGACAGGGAATAAAGTAGTATTCAAACCTAAAGTACATGCTAATCACTCTCACAGAATCAGGTTTAACTGTTTAGAACAAATGACTAATTTCATTCTTATTAGATTGACTTTTTTTTTTACACAATGGCAGACACCTGCCATATCACCCTCTTGGGTTTCCTTCAAGAGTCTTATTCATTTGACAGTATGCTTGCAATCATCCCAACAGCAACCTGTGCGTGCTGTGTTTAACTAATTACACCAAATGACTATGTATAAAAAACAGCACTGCGTGCTGATGTTCCGACACGTGCTCGGCTGAACTGCATATGCCATTGTTTGTATGCTAGAGGTATGTTTACAATACATCATTGGAGTTTGGGCTGGTAGACCATTCGCAGAGAAGTCTATAGACACTTTATTTTTTTCTTTATTTCTTTATTTTCAGTCTTTATTTTCTTCTCAAAGCGTCTCCCTTGTCACCCGTCACCAGCTGTGCTTCCAGCGGTAAGGGACCCCCAGCGACAGCACTTTCTGCAGAATAACGAGTGAAAAGCTGTCATTTTGTAGACCTAGACCTCCCTCAAAATATCCCCCGGAGAGCTAGGCCCCATAATTAAGGCAGTTTATCATAATTGCCAATCAATTCAGCAAGGACCTGTTTTGTTTCATGTATCACGCCGCTGTGTTCCGCTCCTCAGGAAAATAATTGCGCAACAAAAGTGTGCTTCTTTTCGAGTCGTACGGAAGCGTGAAACAGATTACAGATCAGTGGCACATTCACGTGTGCACGCGCCAAGAGAGGCAGAAGTCTTTTGGGAGTTCAAACTGTGATTAGGAATAATGTTGCGAGGCAGGAAACGTTATAAAAGAGAGAGACAGCAGTGAGATTATTCAAAATGTAGGCATGTTTTCTGTAAGTGCTTTGCAATTACATTACAATACTGTTCATTTATGACGTCATGTGCACCTGATTGAGTTTTGCTTTTGCAGTGGAGTGGCTAGAGACGTTTAAGGGAGACAGCTGGTTATTATGAGTGACAGAATTTGGGAGCAGTATGAAAGACAAGCTTGGCAACATTCTGTTGCAGTGATGTGTGTCATATCTGTATGCAGTTTAAAAGTTTAACAAATAACAAAGCATATTCTTACTAGCCTCGTTTTACATACAAAATTCTTTACACATTAAACAAATAGTTCACCCAAAAATGGAAATTTGCTGAAAATTTACTCACCCTCAGTCTATCCAAGATGTAGATTTTTTGTTTCTTCTTTGTAACAGATTTGGAGAAATGAAGCATTACATCACTCAAAAATGGATCCTCTGCAGTGAATGGGTGCCATCAAAATGAGAGTCCAAACTGCTGATAAAAACATCACAATAATCCACAAGCAATCCACATGACTCCAGTCCATTAATTATCATTGAGTGAAGCAGAAAGTTATGTGTTTGTATTAAACAAATCCATTATTAGGCATTCTAACTTTAAACTGTCTCTGCTGGCCATAATGCTAAAAAAGTCCATCCCCAGTTGTCCTCTCACAAAGACCACCAACATATTTGTTTAAATCTGTTTTGTTTAAAATATGGTCTGTGCATATTTCTCGCCTGATTCAGACAAGATGACTTTTTATCTGGGGAAAGCAACATTTTGGATAGAGGACTCTTATTTTGGCAAGAAGCAACTGTTTGAAGTTAATAATAATGAGCATCCCAATAATGAATGTTTATTTCAAGCACACAGCTTTTCATATGACAAGATGTTATTGATTGACAGGAGTGGTGTGGATTACTTGTGGATTATAGTGATGTTTTTATCAGCTGTTTGAACGCTCATTCTGACGGCACCCATTCACTGCAGGATCCATTGGTGAGAAAGTGATGTAATCCTATATTTCTCCTAATCTTTTCCGATGAAGAAACAAACTCATCCACATCTTGGATGGCCTGAGGGTGAGTACATTTTCAGGTTGCATTTTTCTAGGGTTAACGACCCCATTAAAGAGATTAGAGACAAAAATCATGTCATCATTTACTCAAACTCATGTTGTTCCAAACCTGTATGACTTTCTTCTTTCTGCAGAACACAAAAGAAGACATTCGTTCTCATTGACTTCCATTGTATTTTTGTCCATACATCGGAAATTAATGGGAAGAGAAATAGTTTTATTACCAATATTCTTCAAATAATTTATTTTATGTTCAACCATAGTAAGAAGGCCGTCTCATCGGAGTGCCATTGAATAGGTGTTGCCATAGTCCACAGCTTCAGCTAATGGCTCTCATTCTACATGTACCATTAGCCATAGAAATGGACATAGGAAAAAAAAGCAATTTTTCCATGAAGACACACACACAAGTCACACAAGTCTGACCATGGTGCGGTGAATGTGTAAAAGTACAGACATTACACAGGGTAAAAGTTTAAAGAGTAGTATTTATGATTTCTGGCTATAATTTGTTGTTTATTTCAGCAGAATCACTGCAGTTGTTGTTGTGAGTGAAGGACAAATTCCTTTCTCATAGCTTTGAGACGAAGCCATCAGCTTTTAAAAAGAAATGTGCACCTCTCAGGAACAACTGGAAGCTTTTTATTCTTCTCAGAAAAGCGTAAACAACTTCATGAAGGATGACTTATGCAAATCTTTACAATTACTTTACAGTTTGATTCTGATGGAAATGCCATAGGAGCAAGAGCAAAAAGTAGTGGGAGAGTAATAAATTTGGCATAAATCCCTTTTATGATATGGTATTTGTCATTTGCTGCAGAAGGCATTATAATGTTGCTGTTTCTGTTGTGTAAATTCAAAGTATTTTGAAAGGCTTTTATAAACCCTTTGTTTGTTTGTTTTTTAACAGCAGTTTAATTCATTTTTTTAAATCACTTATTCAGTCACAATAAGTTATATAGTATAGTAAACCAAAAAATTTAATTATGTACAGGTGCATCTCAATAAATTCATTGGAAAAGTTAATTTATTTCAGTAATTCAACTCAAATTGTGAAACTCGTGTATTAAATAAATTCAATGCACACAGACTGAAGTAGTTTAAGTCTTTGGTTCTTTTAATTGTGATGATTTTGGCTCACTTTTAACAAAAACCCACCAATTCACTATCTAAACCCACCAATTCACTATCAACAAATTAGAATACTTCATAAGACCAATAAAAAAAACATTTTTAGTGAATTGTTGGCCTTCTGGAAAGTATGTTCATTTACTGTACATGTACTCAATACTTGGTAGGGGCTCCTTTTGCTTTAATTACTGCCTCAATTCGGCGTGGCATGGAGGTGATCAGTTTGTGGCACTGCTGAGGTGGTATGGAAGCCCAGGTTTCTTTGACAGTGGCCTTCAGCTCATCTGCATTTTTTGGTCTCTTGTTTCTCATTTTCCTCTTGACAATACCCCATAGATTCTCTATGGGGTTCAGGTCTGGTGAGTTTGCTGGCCAGTCAAGCACACCAAAACCATGGTCATTTAACCAACTTTTGGTGCTTTTGGCAGTGTGGGCAGG
>NW_015542376.1:1855742-1857931 GCF_001515605.1 Sinocyclocheilus anshuiensis | reverse complement strand
CACAATTTGAGTTGAATTACTGAAATAAATGAACTTTTCCACGACATTCTAATTTATTGAGATGCACCTGTACATTGTTTTAATATTTTTTAATATTTATAACATTTTTCATATAATATCTGTGTATGTATATTATGTTTCTTTCTCACTCTTCATCAACGCAGCATAGGACTTTACTGCTTTTTAGATCAATATGAATATATTTTTTCAATAAGTAAAAGTGAATAGTCTTTAGATCCCTGATGTGTTTGTATATAATCTGTTTTGAAGGAAGGCAGCGTGAGGCATGCAGGCTTATTAGGCCTTCACTTCTCTCTGAAGGAATGCTGGAGCTGCAAGCAGACCATTAGAGCTTCATTGGAAAGGGGTTCGAAATTCTTGTGCAATTATCTGCCGCATCACAACACAGAGGCAGCGATGGATTCCCTGCGAGGTCGAGACTGGTAATGAATTGATGTCTTTTTGGAGATGAGTTTGTCCGGTCCCGAAACAGATGTGCTTACACACTAATAGCCTTGGTCGCCAGACTGAAGGATGTAAAAGTAAATAGCTTCTGTTTGAAAAATGAGACGTCTTGGCAGATATGAACAGTAATGAAATACAAGACTTTGTTTTATGGAATTTGTTTTATAAAATCTAAATGTTACTTTAGTGCACATGTAACACATTTTCCTGTCTCTCTTAGAATGTCTCTATTAATTAGAATTAAAATTAAATGGCTAATAAAAAATATTGAATTAAAAAAATTATCCGAAATAGAAAATTTATTATACCCTTAATAATATTTGTGATTTTTTTTTGGTGGGGAGTTTTTCAATTCAATCTTTTTGTCACATGTTTTACTGGTCAAACATTTTGAATAATATAATTTAATATGCTGATTTTCTTATTATTATCAATGTTTTGGCGGCTTAATATTTTTTCAACATTTCCACAAAAATATTAAGCAGCAAAAAAAAAGTAAAAATAACAATTGAGCACCAAATCAGCATATTATAATGATTTATATATAAATATATAGACATTTGTGTGTGTATTTTATTAAACATAGAATAATATTTAATTTTTTTTTTTTACATAATTAGCCTTTTAATTTTAATTAATATAAAAATTAATATAAAAGTGCCATCTGCCACTATTTATTAGAGGATGTGTAGTTTCTAGAAATAAGGATGATATGAGAACATTTTCTTGACTGCATGATGTGATTTTCTAACTATAAATGACCTTATGTGTGTGTGCTACTTGGTTTATTTGGCAGTGGTTAGTTAGTCAATATAGTGTGTCCTTATACCTTACTGGGTGTTTGTCTGTATGTGTGTATACAGTATATATCTTTGTGTGTTTTTGCAGGCGTTTATTTATAGAACAAATTCACTAGGCTTTAAAACCAGAGCTATGTTATTAAAAGTGTCACGCAGCCAATTTCCCATTGCCAAACTAATATTTATCCCCTCTTTCAATAGAGGCGATGCTGGTCATGGATTTAGCTGGCAAATTCTATTTATTTTTCGTGTTGGCTGAGATGGGAGATTACGCTTGTTTGTTTGCTGTTTTGTAAAGACAAACATTATTTCTATCATTGGTGGATGTACTGCAAAAGATGAGAGCTAAATGGATATAAGGAACTGTTGATAATGCACAGTCTGTGATACCATCACAACATGTCTGTAACCCAAAGTTATAGATTTTATGGATCATGTCTTAAAGGGGTCATATGATGCTTTTTTTAAAGATCATTATTTTGTGTATTTGGTGTAACAGAATATGTTGACATGCTTTAATGTTAAAAAAACTCATTATTTTTCAAATACTGTACATTATTGTAGGTCCTCTATGCCCCGCCTCTCTCAAACATGTTGTTTTCTACAAAGTCCCTCCTTCCGACAAGCGCAGTCTGCTCTGATTGGCCTGCTGACCCAGTGCATTGTGATTGGCCGAACACCACAAGCACTCGTCGGAAATGTAACGCCCCTTACCATAATCGCGAGCTTCATCTTTCAAAATAAATGTAAAGACAGAGCCCGAAAGGGGAACAGAGTTGCGTGACAGACACAGTGATGAAGCTGGTATATGTTTGCAGTACACAAGCCACGGTTAAGACAGCTGACTCCACTGTGATGTGACCCTTTCTGTCTGTGTTTCTCTCTCTCACACACACACGCGCGCACGCGCGAACACACACACAC
>NW_015542376.1:1848250-1855372 GCF_001515605.1 Sinocyclocheilus anshuiensis | reverse complement strand
CTTGTAACACTCCAAAGAGAAAGGAAAACTTGAAATCGCATCATATGACCCCTTTAAAGGAACAGTACACCCAAAAATGACAATTCTGTCATTATTTACTCATCCAAATGACTTTTTTTCTTCTTCTGTGAAACGTAAAAATAGAAATAACAAACCTAAACCTAAATATATAAAACAAAACGCATAGGGATGGTCACAATCTGACTTACTGAACATCCAAAACAGTGTGCATATGGTGGTATTTTTTCAGATTATAACACACGAAGATTATAAAATGCACACCAAGGTTTGGATGGTGGCATTCACACTTAGTAAATAAGTGCTCTAACAGAGTAATGGCACCAGAGTTTGTTTTAATTGAACCAAATCTGGCAAATGTAAACACGACCTTAAAGGGGTCATATGATGCTACATGCACTTTTACATAAGGTTTTTTTAATGAATCTTTGCAAATCGCCTTTCCTAATAATGTGCTAATTAGCAAGTTTCACAATGAATGCGGCTAAAGTAAACAGTCCCTCAGAGAGCGGCTCGGAAGAGGGGCGGGGTCAGCAGAGCTCATTAACATTTAAAGGAAAATGCTACAAAAATGCATGCTCTGAAAAGAGCTATTTTTGACAGGGTAAAAAAGTTTTTTTTACACTACCATTGAGATCATATCAACCTGTGGAAAATGGGCATCCTATGACCCCTTTAATATCATAGGTTATCATGGGCATTTAAGCAAATTAGCAAAATAATTTTAAGGAGGAAATTAGAAAAATATGTGTTTGATTATTTAGATATTCAAATTGCATTCATAATTAAGTTATTTTAAAATTTTCGACAAAATATGTATGTAAGAAATCAGCATGTTAATTATTTTAATCAGCATTAGGCATTAAATGATGTGAACACACCATGCCTATGAATTAGTTTTTTGTGCTCTCACTGTGAATGGGCAATAAATATCTGAACAGTATGAAGCTGTAAAACAAACAGGAAATCATCTTTTCAGCGTTTCGCTTTGAGTCGGAAAATTGGACATGCACCAGTGATAAGCCAGCACAAGCTTACGACTGCATTACCGCCAATTTGCATGGACTTCCCCTCCCACTCTTTGCTCACTCCTACCGTTTCATCCCCTTCGTACTCTGTCACTCTCTCTCTCCCCGTCTTTCTATCTCTCTCTTTTCACCTCTTATGAAAATATCCCTGACATTTCTTTCAGCAAACCTTTACGTCTATTAAAACCGTGTGACCGAGTGTGCTTGTATGAACAATACGTTTTTCACAGCTTTGCACTTGATGAAGTGAATTAATTATAACCCGCTCCACATGCAATAGTTAATTAAAAAAGGATGAGTGTATGTAAACAGACAAAGGCCTATTGTTCTGAGAAGGATGGGTCAGAGGTCAACAGCTCACTAATGTTTTGGTGAAGACCTGAAGAGCGGCCTGGTCAATGAAAGCAGTCATTGGACCTGGCCTTAGCGTGACCTCTGTGGAATGTAATGACATCATAATGCCAGCGGGAGAGAAGATGAATGTTTGTAAGGATTGTGTTAGAGAGATGCGTCCCTCCTGAGAGGGGAAGAACAATGTAATAAGAGACTTCTCACGAGAGCCTGATGCACTCTCCACATTGATTTTTAAATGATGCTCAGCCAATGCAATGCTGTGCATCTGAGCATTGTTGAATGGTTATTGATGTTGACTGACAGAGGTTCTTTCCCTTTGTCCTATTGTTTTCCCTCACCTTTCATTCCAAATACAGAAATTCAGCATTGTCCTGTACATACAGTAGAATATGTGAACTTAAGGTCAAGGCTAAATATTGTGCTCTTAAGACATTTATAGAACTATAGTACATTTCATAGATTTATTGTGCCTTTAATGTTGTACAATATTCACAATCTATTTTATTCTGTAATGTAACATTTACAACATTTGATAGCTGCATAACATTTGGTCTATTGCTCACACAAAGCTATTGCATAGTTTATTGTATGGACAACATTTATCTGGACAGACATAGCCACTATTAACTGTTTTTGCACATATAAAACAATTTTGGTTGTTACAGATTAGCTAATAATTATTTTCATGTTATGGCCTAAAACTAAAAAGTGGCCAGTTCTACATAGAAGGACTCTATAAATATGGTTCAGGAAATTTCACAGTTGCCATTTTGCTTTTGCAGTTACTCAACAATGGCGGTCTAAGCTCTTTGTTGGGTAAATGGTCAATAACAGAACAATGGCTGTTGTTTCAGAATGAATGCTTGTTTCACCTGCTTTGTGAAGAAAAGCGATTTCAAACGCCTGTTACCGGTCCTTATACTGCACGCCTGTGCATGCGAGCGTGCACGAGAGAAAGTGAGATAGCAAGAGAGAGAAATTGAAAGAGATGCGAGGGAGGAGAGATGAATGCATTGTTTTCTCTCAAGAGGAAACCATATATCAATAAACGGAAGCTAATTAATTGCACCAGACCCTCCGGCAGTCCATAGCTGCTTATTGCGCAGAGAGAGAGAGAGAGAGAGAGAGAGAGAGAGAGAGAGAGAGAGAGAGAGAGCAAGACTCCATGTAGCACAGCTGGCTGCTTGAATAAGAGAATTCTGTTTTGGAATAAAAAGTAGAACAAATGTGATGCTTCAGAATGACCCCCTGGAGATGACAGTCTGGTGGTACGCTCAGCTCTATAGGGGGGTAGTTAAAGTACCTAAACTGCATGCTACATTAGGATAAAGCCTAGAACAAGAGAGACAGATAGACAGATGCATGGATGAACGAATGGTTGAGCTGTGATGTCTCATACTGTTTCACTAGCTTTACAACAACAAAAAGGAATAAATTTAAAAATTATAGATAGATAGAAAAAATACTAAAAACGTGTGTGTGTTTGTGATATATATAGGCATCGTAACTGATTACATGCAATCTTGATTACATAATCAGATTCCCAAAATTAAGTTCTTGGAAGTATATTATATTACATTTTAAAATGCTCATAATCAGATTACAGTTATTTTTTTATGGATTACAATGATTACAAATTATTCACACAATGGCAGTAAATTATTTATAATTTAATGATTCTCCCTAATTCTTTTTTTCTCTTTATGAATTTTTTGTTCATGTGATTCATGTCACATTTAGGATCAGTTAGTTTGCTTTCATAGACTTTCATTTTGTTTTCATTAGTCACATATGTTTCTTTGTCTTAGTTTCCTGCCAGTCATCAGTCATCATTCTCTCTTGTCGGTTTATCATATATTTTATTTAGCTTTCTTATAACAATAATCCCATTTAAATCTATAAATAAGTTATGTCAAAAGTAACCCAAAAGTAGTCAGAATATGTACCTAAAATGAGTAATCTTGATTACATTACTGACTACAATTTTCAACATGTAAGATAGATGATAGCTAGATAGATCCATTACATGAGCATGTACTACATTGTATAGGGTCACTAATACACACTACATAATAACCCTGTTTCCGGTCATGAGCTGGTGAACGAAGCCCTTAACAACCACCGAATCTATCCCATCGCAAAACCACCCGCCCCTTTTGAAGTCCCTCACCCAGGTTCATTTAGTCTGAAACTCTCCTACATCATTCCATATGTGTCTCTCTCCTTCATCCTCTGTTGCCCTTAAGCTCTCCCTGTTCACACTCCCCCTGACCTTGTTTTGAAGCTCGGCTCTGCATTTTTAACCTTCATACACGGCTGTCCCCAGGCACAAGGAATCCCACACTACACTTCAACCAGTGTCTCTTGGCATTCTTGCTCCATCAGACTTTTTAATACGCTTTTGTGAGAAGAATGCATTCTGAGGGAGAGGGGGAGCGAGGTAGAATACATGAATGTATAAAAACATAGCCTAAAGCCATGTATGGATTTCCCTTTGCCTGTTACATCTCTTTTCATTTGTTGACTGTAAGTGGTTCTCTCTTGTCTAGTTGAAGAGGTGACAGCACCTTTGGGCTGTCTGACAGGAGAATGAAAGAGGAGAACATCACAGGTCAAATAATTTCACACCACAAAGAACCTAAAAATGGTTAACTCTAAGCCACAAACTTCAGTCAATGTAGTGGTTCATTCAACAGGGCTTTATTTTCTTTATATAGAGCTTGAAGTTTTCATTAATTCTTCATTAAGAGACATTATGTAATGCTTAACAGGTTGGCTGTTAATGTGCATATGAATTTAAATGAGAGTATAATTAAATTTAACAATAATAATAATTTAATGGTATTATATGGTATTAGAGGGAGGGACATTCTCATTCTAAAGAGCATCTGATTGGACATTTGGTGTTAAGAGCATTGTACACTCTAAAAAATGCTGGGTTGTTTCAACCCAATGTTGGGTCAAATATGGACTAACCCAACTGTTGGGTTAAAAAGTTAATTTAAAAATGTAACCAAAATTTAACCCAACAGTTGGGTTAGTCCATATTTGACCCAACATTGGGTTGAAACAACCCAGCATTTTTTAGAGTGTAGGGACTATTCTAAAAAGCATTTGATTGGTGCAGTCATTATTTTTTATTATTTATTTATTTATCTATTTATTTTACAATTTAAGACCCACACCACTACTACAATGACACGGAACGATATTATTAGAATCACCTTCAAAAAATGTTTTTTACACATACTGTATGTGTGTGTGTGTGTGTGTGTGTGTGTGTGTGTGTGTTTGTATGTCTGTGTAAGGAATAATTGACGACAGGCTGTTGAATTATTAGAAAAATAATGCACACCTGAGGTGAAAATGTGGGCAAGACATGTGTCACGTGTATGTTCCCGTTTAGTTCCTGTTTGTCCTTTTTAGGTTATCTTCCTCTTGCTGCTCCCTGATTGTTTCTAATTTGATTCCAGGTGTGTCTTGTCTTCCCCTGATTAAGTTGTGTATTTAAAGTGTTTCCTGTTTTTTTGAGTCCCTTGTCTGGAATTGTTAATGTCAACCCTTGCTACGTGTGTTTTCCTGTTTCCCTGGATATTATTAAAGATTGTATGTTTGAATTGGACTCTGTGTCTCCTCGTTCCGTGCTCCTCACAGTAGCATCCCGTGACAACATGAAGCGGAACATTATTTTTCAAATAATTCAAAGGCCCAGAGTCAATTATTCCACTCTTATACTACTGTTACCTCATCTCAAGATATTGTTCAGATGATGTATTTAGACATTTTTCTGATTTTTCCCTGGTGTGTAGGACTAATTTCTTACGCATCTCATCTCAAGCCTCTGCTGCTAATTCTGAAACACCATTTTAGAGCTAATAAAGGAGGCTTGAGCCACTGGTAATGCAGTTCTTAATGCAGTACAATGCAGTTATGAGTGAGAAAGAGATTAATTGTAGCTGTCTGAAGCATGTGTGAATTACCAGAGTCTGTGTGTCTCTCAAGAGTGTTCAGCAGCAGTGTCTCTTCTAATAGTGAAACTGTAAGTTTAACTACTTCAAGAACAGTGATGTTACCACCTCACTACTGAGAAATATAATGTAGCTTTTCAGCTGCTTTCCAGCGATAAGGAGAACTGGTCTCCCGACGGAGCCTGGTTTGTCCCAAGGTTGTTTTTTTTCTCCATTTCTGTCACCGATGGAGTTTGGGTTCCTTGCCACTATCGCCTTTGGGCTTACTTAGTTGGGACAATTTGGCAATATTATCGACTCAATTGCACAGACACCATTGGATAAGAACTGAACTGAGCTGGATGATGACATCACTGAATCAATGATGAACTGAGTTTAACTGAAAAAAAAAACTGACTGTTTAGTACTATTGTCCTCTTTTTAGAGCTGCTTTACAGCAGAACTGAATTTTGTTTACATTATTGAAACATTATTTTCCTGTTTAAAGGGGTCATATGATGTTGCTAAAAAGAACATTATTTTGTGTATTTGGTGTAATGAAATGTGTTTATGCGGTTTAAGGTTAAAAAAACACATTATTTTCCACATACTGTACATTATTGTTTCTCCTCTATGCCCCACCTTTCTGAAACGCGTCGATTTTTACATAGCTCATCGGTCTGAAAAGCGAGGTGTGCTGTGATTGGCCAGCTATCCAGTGCGTTGTGATTGGCCGAATACCTCAAGCGTGTGACGGAAATGTTACGCCCCTTACCATACTGTGATGCCGTGTCCCGACCGGAGCGACGAGACAAAAACATTAAAACCCATTTGAATCGTCAGTGGCAAATCCTTTAAATATGAAAACGTACTTACAGTCTGTGAGTCAGAACAGCCGGCATTGTAGTCAGGGCAGGACTTAGGGCGACGGGGGCCCCTGGGCTTGAGGTTATGTTTGGGCCCTATACCTATACTACAAATGCGCTAAAATAGAACATCATTATGGAGTAACTCAAAATACACAAACATATGCTTTGAGGTTCATAAATAGTACAATTATGTTTAGCTTCACTAATTGTTTTGATACAATTTCATTTTTTAGATTTTCAATATATTTCAATATGGTATTACTCAAATGTGTTTTGAATTTAAGTGTAACAGTTTTGAAAAGAGCATGTAAAAGTGCAAATTGGCCTGTAGGTTCATAGAGATTTAGTGGTGGTTGTGTCTGTGTGAGAAAATAATTCATGTAATTTGAAAGCTGTAGTCACTGAATTTATTCTGTGCTAAAGAAATGATAAATGATCCACAGTTTAGTCCACATACACTACTGTTGTGCTCACTATGTGAAGGGTTTTGAAAAAGTGACCTAAGTATTGAGTAAATTGGTCCTAACAATTGTAAAAAAAAAAAAACAAAAAAAAAAAGACAGAGATGTTGGCTTATTAGTAATATAAAAGTTATTGTCATTTCTGTGTTCTCTTATGTCAGGTTCTTATTTAATCAATAAATTCCATCGAATAAAAAGAGATGCTGGCTATTAACAATCAAATTAAATCACTATCAACAAAATTCATAGATGGATTGTGCATAAATGTTAAGTTTAAATATAAAATTTTAATGTAGAAATATAAAATTATTGCAAAAATGAAATAAGCTACTTTTTTAAATATGAAACTACAACCGCCAGTAGGAGGCATCAAGTGACTGTCTTAATGAGTGAGTTGAATCAACCGATTCGTTTAAAAAGCTGATTCATTTAACTTTGCAAACGA
>NW_015542376.1:1847274-1848075 GCF_001515605.1 Sinocyclocheilus anshuiensis | reverse complement strand
TATTCACGAACAGCTTGTAACACTCCAACGAGAAAGGAAAACTTGAAATCGCATCATATGACCCCTTTAACACTGTAAAGTTGCATTGACAAAATGTGTATTGCATAAAGTGATATATATATCAAGGTGACTTGACAATAAAAAGTAATTTTGTGGAAAAAAAACATGGAAATATACAGTAGTTCTGTCAGGACCACTATCGTCAAAGATGATTGACACTTTTTAAAATATGAAACTACAACCACCAGTAGGTGGCAGCAAGTGACTGTCTTAATGAGTGAGTTGAATCAACCGATTCGTTTAAAATAATGATTCATTTAACTTTGCAAATGACTGTACTTATTGCCTGATTGAATCGCTGGTCCGTGTAACGCTGAGGAACACAACACTGTTGTTTGGAGACGCAGCGGTTCTGCTGTTTGTTCTATTTTCTTTCTGACGGAGCAAAACGTAATTTTGTGTCAGAAAGTTACTCTGTAAGTTATTGTTTATTGTACATTTGCGATCGTGCAGATATTCGAGAAAAAAAAAACAGGACTCTTGTTTGCATGATAGGCTAAGTCCTATATCATACGCATAGCTATGTTATAAACATATCGTTAAAAGTTCAATAATGTTATGTACACATTTTAGAATTAGTCTGATTCAAGGATAATAAGAAGGCTGAATCCTGACTGACAGAGGAGGAGCTAGGGATGGAGGAGGGTAATTAGCTATTGAGCAATGCGAAAACTGCTGATAATACTGAGGGACCTTATATATGAATACTTAGATAGGTGTCGTATTCCCATAGGTTGATGG
>NW_015542376.1:1840823-1846040 GCF_001515605.1 Sinocyclocheilus anshuiensis | reverse complement strand
GCAAATCTTCCCACATCATGACGTAGACATGTGGGGGCGTGTTTAAACGAGGCGTTTTAGGAGGGCGTGGACCAGTCGAAACTTTTATAAAGAATATATATTTGGGTTTGAGACTTTAGTCTTTGCAACTTTAGGGATCTTAGCTATTCACGAACAGCTTGTAACACTCCAACGAGAAAGGAAAACTTGAAATCGCATCATATGACCCCTTTAACACTGTAAAGTTGCATTGACAAAATGTGTATTGCATAAAGTGATATATATATCAAGGTGACTTGACAATAAAAAGTAATTTTGTGGAAAAAAAACATGGAAATATACAGTAGTTCTGTCAGGACCACTATCGTCAAAGATGATTGACAGTTAGCATACAGTTTGGATTGGCGGTATGGTTCCGTTCTGGGCAAGAACTCCCTGCGCCTCCATGCAGCCTAGCATGGATGAGAGCAGGGAGAGCAGCGATAACCCCCCCAGGGTAAACAGAACAGAACCAACATAAATGTATTGCAGATATCGTTAAAAGTTCAATAATGTTATGTACACATTTTAGAATTAGTCTGATTCAAGGATAATAAGAAGGCTGAATCCTGACTGACAGAGGAGGAGCTAGGGATGGAGGAGGGTAATTAGCTATTGAGCAATGCGAAAACTGCTGATACTACTGCGGGACCTTATATATGAACTTAGGTGTCATATTCCCATAGGTTGATAGGGATCAGCTGAGAGTCAGCTGATGCGAGCTTGACTAACGTGACCTGCCAGAACTAACGCTACGCTTGATTTTGTCATTTTATCATGTTACTTGTTATATTTATTGGCTTGGTCAGTGTCTTTATGGGTTTTGGTTCTTTTGCTGTTGTAGGCTGTAAGGAACTTTGAAATTACAGAAATCATTTTGAGAAGTGATATGGAACTGTAATCCGGTCAAGAACTGCCTGGAACTGCTATAGCCTTGCATTTCCTGAAAAATACTTGCAGACCTTAGAACATTTGTCAACCATTTAGATTCAAGCTTTCAACAGCCCTGTAGTATAACTATATATATAATAAATAGTTTTTTTGTTGATATTTAAATAAATTGATCTGTCTACAATTTTTGTTTCTGATCTTTTCAGCAGGGAAGGAACAACACTGCACATGTTTATATAAAATCATTGTTTGTCTTTTTTCCATCTTCCTCCCTTTCCCTTTTTGTGATACACAAAGTTTTTTTCCCCTCTCTCTTCTCCATTCATTCTTTATCTCCCTCCACCTTCTCGCTAATACTCAAACGTATTCTGTAGAAGTATTACCACCACTTTTCTTTCATGAGTTTTGAGAGAATTCTCCTCATCATCGAGAAGAGATGATCTACTTAAGTCGACCTCATACAGCTCATACAATGGAGTGTTTGCCGAGTGCCTCGCCGGCTTAGCGACTTCAAAGGCTCGCTGTGAGCCTCTCTTCATTAAGCTCAGATTTGCCTCTGTTCCCTCTGAAATTGACAAACAAGCCATGTGTGTTCTCCTCACTGTCCAGTGGATGTGTTTAATGATTCCAGCTCAAGCGGAGATGAAGGAACAGGCTGTTGAACAAAACCCCCAGAGTCTCTTTCCCTGTGATTAACTTTTGCATGAAACGTGCTTGAAGGGCGAGTTCCTGAGCTTGGGTGTCCTTGGTGCTGTGTGTAGGTGCATGTGTTTTTCTTTATTAGTAGACTCTCAAATACTTGCACGTTCTCACGACTCAGAACGACATCCGCCGTGGTCCTAGCTCCTCTTCTGAACCCCATCACTGTCACATTCAATACGATTGAGTCAGGCAGCAGAAGTAACTACTGTCTCATGTAATGTTTGCCTCATTGTCAGTCAGCCTGTCTGTGCTTGCTTGCGTCAGGCCCCCCAAGAAAGAGAAGCAGGAGTCCAGAAGCAGGAGAAGTGAAGAAATCTATCTTTGTGCCGTGACCAGGCATCCGTAAGCAGGGTGATGGTGGAGATTGTGTCCTCTGCAGAGCTCTTTACCGATAGTATCAGTAAATAGAAAGATCCCCGGGGAGCTGGCTGAGCCTCAAGCAGTGCTTCATGGCCGAAGCACTGCCTAATGCACCACTGCGGACAAAGCTAATAAACTGAAAATGCATGTGAATGGACGAAGATGTGTGTTTTTAAATAGAGATAAGGGATGATGGGAAGGGAAAAATAATAATAAATTTTTTATGTGTGAGTGTGTGTTTGGCTTGTTACTCAGGGTTTATTTTCTAACATACAGTTGTCACTGTTTTATTTGTCATTCCAGTCTCATTCTGTTCCCTCTCCTCTTTTTTTTTTTTACTGTCACATTCCCTCTGTTGCCACAATGTGCCAACCTCTCCCTGCTTTTCTTGTGTTTACCTTCCATTTTTTACTCAATTTGGGACTTTCAGAAGAGCAGAGCTTGCCAATATGCATAAAAAAAACTAAGCACTAAACTTTACTCATCCTGCATGGTTTCTGTTATTCAGACATAAAGTTGAGGAGAGGTATGTTGTTATTTTTATAAGCAATCTAACTTCTCCCAAACAGTTTTTGTCTGGCGGATAAAATGGTAAATGAAAATCCCATAGAAACTGAAGGAGCCACATTTAATGTCTTGATTATTATAGAGATTATTTGGGCCAATGAGCAGCCACCCAGACAACCATCTAAAAACCGCATAACAATGCACTCAAAGCACTCAGAAGACTTAACGATTGCATAGCACACATGGAAAGGAACTAAAACATTTAGGAGACTGCATAGCAACGCATTGACAATCACCCATTTGGAACGACATGAGAGTACATAAATGATGACAGAATGTTCTTTTTTGGGTGAACTATCCCTTTATTCCACTCAGAAGACTGCATAGCAACACACTGGCAACCACCCACAACACCATAGCAACTGCATAGCAACATGTTAAAACCATTTAAAAGACTTCACTACTGCATAGCAACATTCTGGCAACAATCCAAAGAAGACTATTATGGCAGTGAGTTTTTCTTCAGAAAATGTAAAAATCTAGTTCTCCTAAATCAGTGTGTCTTAACCCTGTTCCTGAGCGCCCCCCAACACTGCACATTTTGTATGTCTCCCTTATCTGACACCCATTTCAGGTCCTGGAGTTTCTTTTAATGAGCTAATGAGTTGAATCAGGTGTGTCTGATTAGGGAGACACACAAAATGTGCAGTGCTGGGGGGCACCCAGGACCAGGGTTGAGAAACACTGCCCTAAATGATATATTGCTTGTGAGATTATAGTGCTCTCTGTGCTGTATGCGGCTAAGGCCTTTAAGGTCAGCTGTGTGATGCCTGTTCTGTGTGTTTCTGTATGTGTGTCTGTTTGTTTTTCACCAGGTCTTTAAGTCAAGCATTGGTCCCTGTGCTCTAAAAAATTAACAGCCTGTGATGGGCTTGCTTTTTCCAAGACCTCAGCAAATCTCATTTCAATTAAGAACCATGCAAATCCAAAGCCCTCTTAGCCTTAAATGTTCTTATTATGTTTGGGAAATAAGTGTATGGATTAGTAGATAGTAGATGACTAGAACAGACTGCTGGAATAAAGGAAAAAAAAAAGAATGTATTATAGAAATATGCACTGTCTGAATAAATGACAGAAGAGTATAAAATAACAGCAAATAATTTTACACTAAAACTATTCACACAGACTATGACAAACATTTGTCATTGACTAAAAAAAATGTTCGGATACTTGAATAAAATGTTAAGTGTCCAAAACAAATAAAAGAATCAACGAATACGAAAACAACAGATCATATACCGTATGTTTTGCATGCATTGTTTAGCTAAAAAATGCCTATCCTTGGCATGAATAGGCCTTGAAACTATAGATTGCTACTACGGATTATATATATATATATATATATATATACATATACATGTCCCTTCCACATCTTTGCAGACCTTCCACTTTCCGTCAGCGGTAGAATCTGCCTTTAGTGTCTAACTTGAAAGGGAAATCTGAACTTGATAGCCCAAGAGGAATTTATCTTGAAATGTAGATATATGAAGCTCAAAAAGACCTTAGCACTTTTAACCAGCCTAATGTGACATCTTTAACCCTGCCGTCAATCTGAGAATCCTCCACTTAAGCCTATTTCATCCTGAAATACATAAGGAAGCATATGAAAAGACCCCTGAGGTGGTAATGGGGAAAATATTGTCAACTCCTCATTTTTATTTTTTTTTTGCAGGGTCTACAAAAAAAACCCTGTGGAGATATTTTCTTTGTCCGTGACATGCATGAATTCAAGTGGATTTGGCTGTTTCAAGCCTAGTCTGGTGCTTAAATGATTATTGAGTATATGTGTTTCAATTTTCATGCATATTAATCCAAGCACACGCTGACTGGGGACAATCTCGTCACGCTTAGCTTGTGTCATTCTATCGAGCCGTAATTCGATCTGCCAGCCATGAGAGACCGCTGTGTAGAATTCTACAAATTACAACAGCTGGTGTGATCTGAACATGTTAGCGTGTGGTTTGGCTCACTTGTGGATTAAATGGCAGACTCCCAAACCTAATAATTTCAGGCTCATATGAATAGCAGCATGGTCCTTAAGAGACTCAAGTGAGACTCACAAGTGTGAGACATGTGCAAGTTCTGCCAATGTATTTGTTTTGTTTTACCAGTGAGAGTGAATATAATACATAATATTTAATAATATTAATATAGTAATTATCTAAAATGTGTGTGTGTCTGTGCCACAGGTGCACTGCTGAGCGGACTGAGGAGCAAGGAGCGGAGAGAGACAAGGAGTACATCAATCCAACTGGGTTTAATTCACATAAAGAAACACGGAACATTCATGCTATACATGTAGACATAGACATTCACATACAATACCGGACACTGGAGCACACACAGGGAACACTATTTATACACATGACAGGATGAGGAGAGGACGAGACACACCTGGGATCAATAGACATAAAATGGGGAACACCTGGAATCAAATAAACCTAATCAGGACAGGAACAGGAAACTAACCAAATATGGGCGTAAGAAGGCACATGGGGAGCAAGACACACAAAACATGGAACAAAGTCTGACAGTCTGTGTGTATCCAAATTTTTTTTTAAATAGTATAAATTATGTATGTAATTATGTGCATGTATTTAACATTATAATATATTAGTAAAATATATTCATATACATACATTTTCTCAAATTTATATTATTATTATTACATTATATTAC
>NW_015542376.1:1817647-1840813 GCF_001515605.1 Sinocyclocheilus anshuiensis | reverse complement strand
TATATGATTAAAATATATCTAATATTATATAAAAGTTTAGTAGATTAATTTTATTTATTGTTTTATATTCATATTAAAATTTAAGTTTATATACACATTTTGAATATGCATATTAATACATAAATACTTATTAAAATAGTTTATATGCACATTTTAAAATATGCATATTAATGTAATTTAATATATCATTATATTAAAAACTAGAGAGATAATTTTTGAAATCTATATAAAATTATATTAAATATTAAAAAATTATCATATAAATTTTATCCATATTTTTTTTTAAATTTCTACTGTTGGTCTCCAGGTCAAAAGGTTAATTTAACACGTCGACCTGTGTCAGTGGGACATGTTTGGTCACGTGTTGTCACCTTACAAAATCTCTATGCTAGAGAAAACAAGTATATTTAATTAGCTATTTGACTCAAACATTATAGTTACTGAGATTAAGTCCATTGGACAACCTCCCGTGTGACAACATGCCATTAAGTGCACACTTTATAGCATTGCAGTTTACAGTTTACTAATTGCAGGCACAATCCCATTGGAGCCATCTGGGCCAAGGGTACGATGGTGATAGAACATTCCAATAAGTCCAATAACAGTTTATGAGTCGCTCCTACAGGATATCAAACCTGTACTCTCCGCCCCACCAAGCTAAACCCCTAACCACCAGGCTATCACCACCCTGCCTGTAGATGTTTGTAAAACTGAGGGAAACTGTTGTTCTACTGTGGGATCTACATCCCACCATGTGGTCTGTTCCTCATCACTGTTCTCCAGAGGTGTGTAGAGCCTGACCTCTCTACCTGTACTCAGCATGCTGCTGTGTAAACCCTATTGCGAGCAGCTGCCCACTGTAATTAGACTTTCAGCATCACTAAATGTGGTCTCAGCAGTATTCTCTGGTGCTCCTTCTATTTCTTTCCTTTCCTCCCTTTCTCCCTCTCTCCATTTCCTTCTCTGTGTGAGGATAGGTGGATGTAATTTACTGCAGATCCTGAGTATGAAATGAGAAACACAAAGATCTTTCTTTCTCCATATTCGTCAGGCATAAGTAGCTTTAAGCTGGTCACATGTAATGCATGATTTATGTGCTCTGATGTCTCTCATGTTAGCTAATAGGTGCCATCATGCAAAAATCACTCGCAACTGTGGATGGGAGTCTGTTGCTAGTCAAATTAAAGAAATGGAGGTTTAAAATAGACATCGGACGCAAAATTCACTTTTGCATATATATGTGTCTTAGCAGTGTGTGGACACAACCACCCTACAATGATAAACATCCATTAACTTCTTTTATTTTAATCCCCAAAAAACCTAAACAGTCACAATTATCAAGCATTTTGATTTTCTGAGCAGTATGACGTCATAATGCTCAAGCCCCGCCCACGACTGCTGACGAACTGTCCCGTATTAGCATATTTCAGCCCTCAGCCAGTTGTACGCTGCCATTTTCTCCACACTCGAGCAGCTGTAGCGACAACAATGACTCGTAAGCAGTGCAGCTGTTTTATAGTTGGTTTAATCCCCCAAAAACCTAAACAGTCTCAATTATCAAGGCGTTTTGATTTTCTGAGCAGTATGATGTCATACTGCTTAGGCCCCGCCCACGACCGTTGACAGACTGTCCCGTATTAGTATATTTCCGCCCTCAGCCAGTTGTATGCTGTTTTCTCCCAGCTCGAGCAGCTGTAGCGACAACAATGTCTCATAAGCAATGCAGATGTTTTGTAGTTGGATGTAAAAGTGAACATAAGAGTCTTCATTTTCTCCTGACATCAGACCCACTGAGGACGCAGTGGAATAGTTTTGTTATTGATGGTAACGCATCACTGAATACACCTAAATTAGTTTATGTCTGCGCAAATCATTTTACTCCAGAATGCTTTCTGAACGAGGGACAAGGCAGGTTTTGCTAAAAAGTTAAAACTCAAGGATGGATCAGTACCCAGTTTGTGATCCAGCTGCACCTCCAATTTAAAGAGATGGCTAGCTGTGAACAGAGCTGTTTTTGACAAGGTAAAAAGGGTGTTGTTTTGCACGACCATTGAGGAATTTGAACCAAAGCATGTTGCCGACATTTCATGAAGACCCTAAAGAATCATACAAACTTGTGGAAAATGGACATCCGATGTGCCCTTTAAAGGGACAGTGAACCCAAAAGTCATCATTTCCTCACTCTCTGTCATTTCAAACAAGCCACATAAAACATTTTGAAGAATGTCCTCTTTACTCTTTAACTTTTTGGGCTGTCAAAATAACAAAAGCATCATAAATATATATATATATATATATATATATATATATATATATATATATATTGTTTTGATGTTGATGAAATTTGCCTTACGTTTACATTTTAGTTACATTGTTATAGATAAAACAATGTCTACTAAAACATTACAAAGAAAGAAATACTGTTTCAGTTTTTCTACTTCACATTTAATGCAATTGTCACTTGCGTTTTCTTTGTAATTGTTTTCTGAGTGAAAATTGTTTCTACACCAATTTTTCTTCAATGTAGTTTCAACAATAATTTTAATAGTTACAGTTTAGCTTTTATTTTATAGACGTTTTATTTTCTACTATCTGCTAAACTTTCGCTACTAAAAATAAGATTTATTTTTGTTCATTACTATTTTCTTTCTATTTTTAATTTCTTTTAATTTTGATTATACATTTTAGGTAAATTGTTTTGGTCTTAAAATTGTAGTGTATAGTAATAACCTACTTTATAATGAGAAAAAAGTAGCGATGAAAAACAAATATTTTGAGTAAGATCTTTTTAATCAATTGATCCAGTTTACCAAATGATTCGTTCATGAATTGAACTGATTCAGTTTTTGAATGTACTCAAATGATCTGGTCACAGAGGTTAACAGCTTAGTGGAAATGAAGTTTATCATTTAATGCCGACTTCCGGCTGTTCATATGGCATCTGAAGACTTGAAATACAGGGCAGAAGTCGTATGCACCACTTTTACAATGCTTTTGAGTCCTATTTGAAGCTTGGAAGCTTTGGTTCCCATTCATTGTAATTGCACGGAAGAGCGACTATTATATTATTCAAAATATTGGCTTTATAGAAAAAAAGAAAGTCATACATTTTCTGAGTGACATGCGGGAGAATAAATGATGGCAGAATTTTCTTTTTTTTTGTATTTGAACTTTCCCTCTAAGCCAGTCACATGTAATGCATGAATTATGCGCTCTGATGTCCCTCATGTTAGCTAATGGGTATCATCATGTGAAGGCCACTCGTACCTCGGACTACAGATGAGGTGTTCCTATACTGAAATGAAAGAAGAGGAGGTTTAAGGGCGTGTTGGTGTAGAGATGCACGGATCAGGCTACTAAATCATTTACACACACACACACACACATTTCTCCTAATGAGAAGCAGTCAGGTGTAAAGCTGTGTTACACTGACGGGGCCGGCTGGTGACAGATCGCACTGCTTTCTACAGCCTCACTGAGTTAATTGCACACTCCTGCCTGAAAGAACGCGGAAGGAGAGAGGAGGAGGGGAGGAAGGAAATAACATAAATAATGACAGATGCATTGTACAGTCCATTAGAGACAAATCAGGTATCATGATTTAAATCCGGTGATTAATATGCATGTGGGGAAAGCAGAGGATATGAGGGAATACGAAAACCCAATTCAAGTGTGAAGGTTCTCATCACCTGAATGCATAATGACCATCAAGAGTTTAATTGGGAGATGTGGGCAGGTTTCGGGTTTCACGCTAATGTGCACCTGCTCTCTCTCTCTCATTCTCTCGCTACATCTCTTTTCCTCAGGTCTTGATTAGGGAACATCGTAGAGAGCTTAAATGAACCAAAGAAAAATGCCAACTTGGACCTTGGTGTGAATCATTAGCTACAATAATACGTATGGATGCTTTGAAAACTTGCTTGACAATTTTTATAGAACTAAAACAGAAGAGAATTAGCATTTTCAAATCTATTGCTATTTGCTATGGATTTTTAGAATAGAGGTTTTCAGTTTATGAGTACAATAAGAACTGTGGTTAATGTTATTTGAAGAGGCTTTCATGTTTTTTCTACAACATAAATTGCACATCGCAAATGCAAATTTTGAAACTGCTTTAAAATTGTAAGCTACAAACACAAACCTTAGATTCAGTCTTTGTTAACTTGTTTTCTTATTTCTTTTTGGAGCTGATTAGTTGTAGGCCTCATTGATCTAAGTATATGAATCTCGGGTTTTGAGTGAAAAAAAAGCATTATTTGCAGATAATTTTGACTATGTTCACTCAAAAATTTTGGTGCATGAGCTCAGATCAATGAGGCCTAAGTTGATAAAAAGATTAAGTCCAATATTTGGTAATAATACAGCATAACAGGACATTTATAAGTAATATTTTGTAGGCTGGTCATTTTTGATCAGGAACTCCACAACTGTTACAAGGTGGGGAAAAAAAATCCAAAAAAGAAAAACTTAAGTTGTTTTGTGAGCAAAGTCAGTAATTATGTTTTATTCCAATGCAATAACATTAACGAGCATTTTCAGGAACACAACATGAGGGCTGCTGAAGTCAAACAGCTGTTGAAGTCCTTATGTAGCTACTTGTTAGCAACTTTTATTCTGCATAACAAAGCACCCATATGAACTAAAAATGATCATTATTATAAAAATCATATAAAATGGATTTCTCATTCTTTAAGAAAGAGGAACTCTGAAAGACAACTCCACAGCATACACATAAAAAAGGACAACAGTGAGAGTGAGAGGAAATAAATGGGACAGAAGGAGATTGAGAGAGAGAGGGATGGTTACACGCACTGTGTATTGAACTCAATTAGTGTAACAGCAGGGGGCTTTCTGGATTAGTAGCATTCTGTTTTATTGGCTGAGCTGAAATAAACCAAAATTGTTTCTACGGTGCACCTGGCAGAGATAATTTTTTAGTGGTTTCTTCAAAGACAGTATAGTTGTTGAAGCTTACACTAAGATTTGCTGAATATGTTTTTTCCACTACAATTTGTTTTGAGTGTTTTTAACTGAGCAATACAGCATTTTACATTAAAAAGGTGTAGGACAGGAGTTTGTCTATCACAGGGATCCACAGGTGTCCTATTAAAAAAACTGTGAAGGCAATGAGAAGTAGGAATCTAATTACATGAGTGCAACATGACTGAAACATGACATTTTGAACAATTCTTTTAAATGGTCATGGTATTTGATGTACCAATTTCTGTACATTTCACTTGACGTCTTTATTCTGGACTTTTCTTTCTGAGTTCTGATTCAGAATCTGGTTTTCAATTTCAATTTTTTTCTTCCTTTTATTTACTATTATTTATTTATTTATTTTTTATTCAGGATATTTATTATTTCCTTTTTGTTCAAATAATGTTAAAATTATGATTAAATTAGAAGTTTTCTATTGTATTTAGAAATAATGAATTTTCATAATATAATCTGTTCTACTTAATGTTTGATGTTAATTTGACTTATTTCAGATGTGATTTCTGGTCTTGCGTACTCGTTTAGAGTGTAAAATAAGTTTTTATTCTTAATTTTCCATCGGAGTTCTGATTCAGAATTTGATCAATTTTGGTCCAGAATTCTGGTTATCTTTCTTTCTTTTAGTTTTTCCTGCCTTCCTTCATTTATTTATGATATTTACAGTATACTTTCCTTTTTGTTGAAATAATGATACAATTATTATTCAAAAAAATTTATGTTTAGGAATATGGGATTTTTTCATAATTCTAAATGTTCCAAAGCAGCAAGACCATAACAAAATAAGATGTTTAGGTACCATGAGGACACATTCACACTGGCATCATGTAATCACTCACTGTGTACGTACAAATGTGTACTTGTGTTCATTGCATTAATTCCATTGTTAATTGCTATTTTCTGTATCGATAGTGGGTTTAAATAGTTTGTGCAGGATTTGTGTCAGTGCTAAAGGATCGGCCGCCGGGTTGCCATGAGAACAGCATGGGGCATCTGGGAGAATGACGCCATTGATTAGCGACCGAGGATTAGAGAGTGCAAAGCAATTATACAGCATAATGGCTTTAAGTGCCTGTGTGTGATTTACAGTTGGTATGTATGTGTACATCGAACAAATCAGCAGGGGCCCGGCACGGCTTCTTCACTTGCATGTGCATGTGTCCATGACTAGCAATTTTCTAAAGTGCTGTCCTAAGTGTGTGCCAGCTCTATGTTTGTCTCCTCTGACCAATGGTAAACTTGCACTCTCTCACCTTGTCTTTTTATTCTTCGGTTCTCTTTTAACCTTTTCTTCTTAAATCCAAAGCTGGTCTGCTCTCTATGCAGGAGAATATCAGCATCCTCCCCGTTTGAGGAGACCAGTGTCTGGAACAGCACAATATCTTGCCTACGTCTGTGGTGCAGCCTCTGTTGTGTCATCAAAAGGAGACGGCCGGGTCATTGTATATCCCCCAGTCAGTTGTTTTCAGGTCACTTTTCTAGACACCAGTCTTTGCAAACACAAACCCCTTTCGTTCTGTTGCTGCTGCATTGCAAATATTGATCGCCGCCTTTTTCTTTTTTTTTATAAAAAAAAATAAAAAATACATCATAGGACTTGAAGCTGGAACAGCAAAATATGCAGACTCGTCATGCATTCAGTATGATACTTTATATTGTAGGTGGGTCATTGCTGAAGTGATTGCTTGAGTCTCTTTTATTACTTGAACCAGCCGGGGGGTTTTTTCTGCCACTTGCTGGAAAACATGCTGTACCTTGACTAAGCAATATACTGGTATAAAGTTGCCATCACACAGTATCCTAACCAGATGCATTTGGTTTCATGAAACTTGCACATAGATAGAAAACAGTGTCACTATAGTTTCACAGTGCTTCTCATACCTCGCATCTCATGGGTATGAGTGAGTTAAAAAGGATGTTTTAATAAGCAGCAATCCCGTTGGATTTGATAAGTTTGATTCCTGAAGTAACGTTCTATTCAGTGAAAAACAGTATGTCTTAATTATATTTAACTACATTTTACTTGTGATGCACCAAAATGATTTTAGTTAATAATTACCACTCAAATAAAACTGAGTTGTATAAACATTTAAATTGCACATAAGGTGGTTTTTATATCAACTTCTTAATGATAGAATTATGTTTCTACTCCAATTCGTTTCTAAAATATAAACATTAAAATGGTGGCTGTAATAGCTTGTCTTCATGACAGAGCTATTCAAGATATTATTAATAATAATGAAGAAAATAGGTTAAGTAAAAATAAATGAATATGTAATATATTCAACATTATAATGAAATGAACATGTAGTATAGTTTATATATTATATATATAGCTCCTATCCATCTCTCTCTCACCATATATACTCTCTCACTATATAAGCTATATCACTCATGCATGTATATAATACATACATTTTTCAGGTATAGCCACACGGAATGTGTGTATGTGTATGAGAAAGGAATAATCTGTGTGAGTGTGTGTATGCAGGAGTATCTCAGTGTGACCCTGGAATCAGTCTTTGCCAAGAAAATCACAGCAGCGTCACTGATGAGTAGTGATTCAATTACAGCAGTGCAAGGTGTCCTTCTTTCTACCTGCCTTCCGGGTGATCTCTCCCTGTCTCTATCGCTCCTTCTAACTCTTTTTCTGGGACAATAGGGGACTGGAGGTGGAGGCCAAAAGCTCTAAAACTACTTCTGGTACCGTGGGGCTGATTGTTTAGGGTGGCTTTGTCTTCCAAAAGTAAGGAATGTTCTTTCCCTCTGACCACAGTATGGATGTGAACTCCAGAAAAGACACTGTCACTGCCATGGAGACATTCTGGAACTGTTGCCTTGGAAACAGTAATCATGGCTTGAGCGAGGGGTGAAATGGAAGAGTGTAATCCTCTCTACCTTGTTATTAGAGCTGCAATTGAGTCAAAGATTAGGCAGAGATGGAGGTGAGAGTTTTTGTTTTCTTCCTTTTCTTCTTTTTTATTTTTTATACATTTGTATGTTTACTCTACCTGACTTTATGTTCTGTCATTTAGACCTTCTCTCCTACTGTCACACATCCTCGGTCTCATACATTACTAACTACATGGGCATTTCAATAAATTTCATTGGGGACAGTATACTTTTATTCAGTAAGAATGCATTAAATTGATCAGAAGTGGTAGTACAGACATTTTTGGGACATTCCACCGAATGGGTAACATTTGCTTTTGTAACTTTTAAAAATTAAACTTAATTTTGTATCTTTTTTCAACACTGTATCTAACAACACACATATTTCACTGTTCGAAATGTACATTGGTCAATCTCAGGCACCTTTTAAATTTTTTTTTACAAGGTTTTAAAGTAGGGGATGGATGCATTTTTCTCAGTCCTGTTACCAAAATTCAAGTGTCTTTTAAAAAGCATGTTAAAAAAAAAATGTCAACTAATTCCTTTGTCTTCCACTCACAATAGTGTTTATCTTAAAGAAATGGTTGGTAAAATGTTTTCATAATTTATATTTGTCACTAAAAATTCACTAAACAAGCACACAAGGTGTAATTAAAAAAAAAAAGCAAAACCATTTTTTTATTTTACAGGAGACCCAAACTACAATATTATAATTTTTAAGTCATGTGTAATTAAGTAAACTATTGGATAAATGATGAACATAACACAGATGAAAAAAGCAGTCGTTTAACCTAATTTTTTAGAACAAAACAATTTAATAACAGGAATGAACACCTAGTAACAGGAATGGATATCCAGACACTCTGTGTGCGTTTGTGTGTGTGTGCATGTGTGTGCTGCCAGCATTGCTGCAGAGGTTGAAGGGGTGGGGGGTCAGCCTGTCAGTGCTCAGACCATACGCCGCACACTGCATCAAATTGGTCTGCATGGCTGTCGTCCCAGAAGGAAGCCTCTTCTAAAGATGATGCACAAGAAAGCCCGCAAACAGTTTGCTGAAGACAAGCAGACTAAGGACATGGATTACTGGAACCATGTCCTGTGGTCTGATGAGACCAAGATAAACTTATTTGGTTCAGATGGTGTCAAGCGTGTGTGGCGGCAACCAGGTGAGGAGTACAAAGACAAGTGTGTCTTGCCTACAGTCAAGCATGGTGGTGGGAGTGTCATGGTCTGGGGCTGCATGAGTGCTGCCGGCACTGGGGAGCTACAGTTCATTGAGGGAACCATGAATGCCAACATGTACTGTGACATACTGAAGCAGAGCATGATCCCCTCCCTTCGGAGACTGGGCCGCAGGGCAGTATTCCAACATGATAACGACCCCAAACACACCTCCAAGACGACCACTGCCTTGCTAAAGAAGCTGAGGGTAAAGGTGATGGATTGGCCAAGCATGTCTCCAGACCTAAACCCTATTGAGAATCTGTGGAGGAGTGGAAGAGGACTCCAGTGGCAACCTGTGAAGCTCTGGTGAACTCCATGCCCAAGAGGGTTAAGGCAGTGCTGGAAAATAATGGTGGCCACACAAAATATTGACACTTTAGGCCCAATGTGGACATTTTCACTTAGGGGTGTACTCACTTTTGTGGCCAGCGGTTTAGACATTAATGGCTGTGTGTTGAGTTATTTTGAGGGGACAGCAAATTTACACTGTTATACAAGCTGTACACTCACTACTATACATTGTAGCAAAGTGTCATTTCTTCAGTGTTGTCATATGAAAAGATATAATAAAATATTTACAAAAATGTGAGGGGTGTACTCACTTCTGTGAGATACTGTAGTTCATCACAATCAAGATGGAAAGAGGGAGAAACCGAGAAAACAGAGATTGAGAATGTGGTATTCATACAATGTCCTCAAACAAGTACCAATGGATGTCTTCATGGGCTGGCCAGAAAAACCTGTTGAATCCAATCTTTTGCATGCAACGGACCTCAACATGTGTTTCACTTGTATCTGTGATGACACCAGGGTATAGATCACCATCATACTTCAGCACACACCATTTGCCAACAACTTCAAGGCTTTTGCCACTGAACTTCTGTCATTGTGGGAGCCATGGGAGCTGTCTGCTGAATGTGGAACTTGAAATGCTTTGCATTAAAGCACCCACAGTTCAGATGTTGTGTTGTTGTGCACAAGCAGCTGACATCCCTGTATATCAGTTCTCCATGGGCTAGGGACACTACCTGATGGATCCTCATAATGGATGGAATTGGTGGCACATCATTGGGCATCTCTGAAACTGGTTTCTCAATTGATTCCTCACTGACAAAAAACAACTTGATTGTTGTGTCTGTTTCTTGGGTCTGCATCACGTCGTTCACGATAAAGGCGCTGCTTCTCTGTGGTGGATTAGCACTCTGCAAGTATGGTAAATACATGGTACATACGATACATTTACAATATAAGTAATGGTAACTATAAAACATAAAAAGAACAAGTAAAACATATTACATAAACTAATATTCACACTATTATATCAATGGACCAGAGAATGCAACTCACTCCTGTTACTATTACTCTGTCCTGTTATGGCTTATATGAGTAACAGGACTGAAGCTAACAGTTTTTAGAGAGTTTTTAGCATAGAATTAGCAAATACATGCTAAATAGCCACATGACACACATGCTAATAGCATGAGGATACTGAGCAAATTCTAGTGATTTATCAAAAAAGTGTATTTTTAAAATGAACAAATAACATCTAAAAATAATTTAGGTAACAGGGCAGTATGTTGAGATTGACCCTCTCAGACACAGTTGAAATATCATCAAATATATTGAAAAGAAAATGAGAGGACTTACATTTGGTCTCCCCATTGCCTTCAGAAGATCTGGATAATGCAACTTCCTGTTGAAAAAATATCTTTTGGAATGTTCCAAGTTGATCAGAGGGGGGAATGTGTTGGGGTAACAGGACTGAGTGTAAACCCGGGGGACACGACTAAAAGGTGTATTTTATCAAAAATTTTATTGATTTTTTTTTCTTTTGAAAAAAAAAAGGAAATCATTGCTTGGATATAAAGTCACACATAAATGCAAAAAAATAAAAATAAAATTCTGAAGGATTTTAATCATAATATTTCATGGTAAATTATAGAGGCAGGGAGTGGGGACATGCAACAACTACTATTTCTTTAGTGTTCTAGGTAGTTTTTATTAATGAATTTTGCAGTTAGCTAAATGTGAAGACACTTTGCTTAATAATAAAATGTATTTTAGAGTTCATTTTCATGCATTTTTATACTTTTAATGTCCTTGGGACAGAAATGTTACCCATTCGGTGGAATGTCTCTTATAATGTTACAAAAGATTTCGATATTAAATCAATTACGTACGTTCTTTTTAATTATTTTAATTATATTAAAATGTACAGCATGTTTCCAGCATTGATAATAATAAGATATGTTTCTTGAGCAGCAAATCAGCATATTAGAATGATTTCTGAATACTAAAGTTTTACTGTATTTTTGATCTAATAAATGCAACCTTCAAAAACATTAAAAAATCTTACAGATCCCAAACTTCTGAATGGTAGTGCATGTACATATTTATATATGATAAAATAGTGTACTAGACTTAGACTAACTTTAGTACTTAAAGTTCCTTTTACTACAAATAAATGACATTTTACTATAATTAAATGAGTTCTTCTTTACTACAATAGGCCGATTTATGCTTGATTTTGTTCATTTATTCATGGAACATGACAAATTAGCATTAATGCATTTTCAAGGCAGCATTCTCATTAAATATCCACCATATCATCCACAACAAGTGTTTCATGCTAATTTCAATTTATTTTATCTTTTTGTTTGGTCTGAAGTTCATAAACTCTGATCATCTTGAACAAACGCTAATTTGATTACACACACCCTGGAGCTCTACATTACATCCGTTTATGTGTGCCATGAACTTCTCTCCTGTGCTTTCAGGGTAGTCCCAGTAGGGAGCCAAGTACACATCATAGTTCTCCCCCAGCTGCTCGTTTCACAGACCCAATCTCGCATCCGCCTCAGCTGTTCCCAAAGGAAGACAAACACGCCCGGCACCAATAAAACCACAGCGCGACGCTCCCCCAACGTCGCTGAATGGATGAACTTTGCGGGGAGCCACAGAACCCTCACCAGCTCTCCACAGTTCCGGCTGTGGATTCAGCGTGTAATAGAAGACAGTGAGAATTCAATAATCATCAGAGTCCTCGTCTCCACATGCTCTACTGAACAGGAAAATAATTGCATTTTTTTCACTTTTTTTGTCTCAGATAAATTATGGATCCCTTATCTGGCTCCAAGGATAAACCAATCTGATTCACGGGTCAATTAACAAGCATTCATTCACCTCAACGGAGCGTGCTCAGTGTCTCATGAATGAGTGGCATGCGATGAGAACGGCACGAGAAGAAGCGTGTGGCTTTTATGCAATTCTCATAACATATTCTCTATCAAACACCACACGTTTCCTTGCACATATTTCGATTTTATGATTCTACGATGTATAATATATCGCCCAATTGATGTTCAACACCATCTGTATTCTCATTCTAAAAAAATATGGTTTCTTTCTTAGCTTCTTACAATCGAGGCATCTCTGAACCCCCCGCCTGCTCTTCCTCATCGGACACCTGACTCATCCTCACCTCCAACCTCACACAGCAGAGAGGCTTTGGATGAAGTGTAATGATGGTCAGGCAGAGCGGCTCTGAGACGCGGGAGGGTTGTGTTCTGAGGGCACTCTCTTTTGGTATGTGGCGCTCTGAAGTGGGCTGCATTTGAACTCCTCAAAATGCCACAGGTTATTGTGTTTCTGCTTAAAGTGGTCTTACAGGAGACATCTGGAATGCTGTCAGCTTTGGCGCTGAGTTGGGGAAAAGGTGGGGGGATTAGAAGGTGCTGTTGTGCTGTTCATGTGAGCTTTAAGACTGTAAACATTTATTTTTAAACTGTAGCATACGTATTTCATAGTTCTTGTGTGATAACACAGTGAGAGAAAATTGTATTATTTAGAGCAATATGTGTTTTTCTACGTTCATTTCACACTCATGTACACCTACAGTACATTAGTTTGTTGTAAAGAGAGAGAGAGGAAAAACAATAAAAAAAAATGAATATTTCACTTAAAGAAAAATTGTTTGTTAAAACACCTCATAAGACTTCCTTTAGTGCCCAACTTTGTAATATTAGGATATGGTTTAAATCAACAACAACAACAAAAAGATAATAAGAAATAAAGATTTGTGAATAAAACACACACACACACACACACACAGACACACACACACACACTGTATATACTGTAATGATCTACCCTCACAATCTTTCAACTACCAGAGACTGCTTATTCTAGACTGAAACATAAGGATGTGGCCACTGATAGTGTCATTTACTTGCACTTGCTGTCTGTGATGTTTTCTATGGAAGCTTGTTTCCATTTCAAGAGTATAAAAAGGTAATTGCTGTATATCTACAAATGTGGTAACTTTTTATTCCACAATTGCAGATATATATCTTATAGATTTCACTGTATCTCACAATTTGGATTTTACTATGTGTGTATATATTTACTGCATACACATTACTGGTCAAAAGTTTGTAATGATTAAGACTTCTTTAATGTTAAAAGAAGTCTACATTCATTTGATCAAAAATCTAATAAAAACAGTGATATTGTGAAACATTACAATTTTAAGTAGTAGAATTGTTTTAATGGTGATAAAAGAAATGTTAGTTGAGGACCAAACCAACATATTAGAATGATTTCTGAAGGATAATGTGACACTGAAGAATGGAGTAATGGCTGCTGAGAATTCAATTTCACCATCACAGGAAAAAATTAAATTTTAAAATATATTAAAAATATATATTTTAAATTGTAATTATATTTCACAATATTACTGTTTTTACTGTATTTTGAGTGTTTACTAGACTTGGACACTGTTTTTCAGTTTGGAGAGTTTGCTTCCCCTAAGCCTGCATAATTCTTTTCATCTGTCTGATTCGCTGGTCCTGCCCAGCCTTCCTTTGCCACCTCCTCTCCAAGCTGCTTTACGATACTTTTTATTATTGTTTGGATTTTGTGCATTTATTTCTTCATTCTCCTCAGTCCTCAGCCACTCCTAATGTCCATTCATCTTCGTCCCCCATCAGTTCCTCTATGTCACCATCTCTCAGTGGTGGGGCTCCATTTTGGGCCTGCCGGGAGTCTTCGTCTCCAGGACCTGAGGAGCCCGTGGCTCCGCCTCTGGCCTCGGATGGCTCTGCTCCACCTCGTCCCGCCATCCAGACTCCTGCGCATCTCCCACCCTCCATTCCGGCGTGGACCATCGGCCATTCGGCCTCGGTCAGTCGGCTCCACCTGGGTCGAATTTTCGTCGCCTCCAGTCGTCCCCATGGCGGTGTGTGTTCCCATCACGCCTTGGCTACTCCCTCCAGTGCCGCCGCCATGGAATGCAGTCCTGGCTGTGGCTAGGGTCTCCACCTACCCTCTCCTGCTCAAGGCTCCTCCGTGGTCATCTTCTCCACTTGTACCTCCCTGGATTTTTTTGTCGTCCTCCCGGTTGTCTGTCCTCCACCAGAACCTCCTCCTGCATCTCTCTGTTGGCGTGCCTGCCCTTTGCCATCCCTTCACCATCCCTTCGTCATCTCCTCGTCCTCCTTACCACCTCATCCTTCTCTCTACGGTGCAAGGTTGCGCCTTCCGGGAGTGAGGCGATCTGTCACGCTATCATTCAGTTTGGACTTTTTTTGCACCATTTCCGTTCATTGAGTTAATTGTGTCATTCTGTTCAGGTGTGTGTCATTTAATTAGTCTAGTCTGCTTGTGTATTTAAGTTGTTCTCTTTCTGTTCATCATGGTTGGGTCTCGTCGATCTTAAGTCTCTCAGGGAATAGAAATATACAGTATCTGTTTCTACAAATAGCCATCACGTGTTTGACCTCTGACTAAACCTGGAACATCCTGGTGTGTCAGTATATGAAATGCTGAGGCCCTGAATGCTCCTCTCTACTAAAGCTAGAGGAAATAGTGATGTCACAAAGGTGTTAAATATGTAAATGCATGACAACTGCATTCAGTCAAGAACTTACTGTCACCGTATCATTCATTTTGCATCGTTTCCGTTCTTTGAGTTAATTGTGTCATTCCGTTCAGGTGTGTGTCATTAATTAGTCTAGTCTGCTTGTATATTTAAGTTGCTCTCTTTCTCTTCATTGTTGTCGGGTCTCGTCGATGTTACGTGTGTTGCAAGCCTTCCCTCTGTTTGGATTTACCTTCTGTGGATTTATTAAAGACTGCCTATTTTCATCATCATGTTCGTGTGTGTTTATCAACACAGTAGTGTTACAGATTATTGTCAAGCACGCCAACTGAGAGCGGGTTTTGCAGAGGAATCATTGAATGCCACTAGGAAATCTGCTTACAAACAAGGTACATTCTATATGTACTTAGATGGTGTCTTTGTTGGTGTACAGTATGTGTGTGTTTGTGTAATAACTCTAGGAAATGGAAGTTCAGAGTGTACTGGTGCTAAATAGAATAAATCTGGGATCCTCATATGGAAAAATCCAATGAATTTCAATACCACTGTACTTCTGTAAGAATCATTGAGTGCTATTGATCCTGGATACCCTGAGAATCCCTCCAATGGAGATGGGAAAACTTTGAATGATTTAAGCTTGGATGGAGAACTTCAATGATTTAACTAGCCCTTCCTTAAAAATGCAACTTCTGGATCCTTTCTAAAAAATCTCATAGGATTTTGGCTGATACGCATCTTTATCTTTCTGTCTTGTTCTCTTATTCAATAAAGGTCTTGTAAACAGATCAATGGTAATCTTAGGCACATCATTATAATAAAAATTGCTTTTCAGTCAGAGTTGCCTCACATTTCTCAGGCAAAGCACGCAGTGTGTTGGGCATAAGTCTTCTTGACAGACAGATTCAGATCCAGGCAGAGCTCTAGGGACGAAAGGATAGAGAAGCTCACTTAAACACAGCTAATAAAATCGAATCCATCTGCGCCTTCAGCCCACACGACGTGGAGGCTAAAGGGATATAAGTACAGCTTTCATTTAGATAATTTTCACTGTCCGATTACACAAGGAGGTCGAAGAGAGAAAGACTGAGAGAGGAACAACAAGATGGCTTGTATCGCTCTTTCATCTGGATGTTGAGGAAGATGGAAGTATTAGAAACAGCGGCTGGTATAAGAGGATTTAGTTGCCTTTGCTTACAGCCTCTGCCTCGACTCCTCACAATAAAGAGAACAGAAGTGGTTTCTGTCTAGCTAACTGCTCATTAATGAATATTTCCCCCTCTTCAGGGTCTTCTACCTTCCTTTTTGCTCAATCTGACAGTTGCTGACATGAAGTCACAAGTCGACAAAGTTGTCTTAAAACACATCACCACCCTGCTGAAAAGACCAGTCCAGGCTGATGACTACTGGGTAAGTGCTGGACTAGCTGATAGGCACAAGTTAGTGGGTGAAACTAGTCAAACATAGTCATTATTACACTGATTAACAGCAAGTCTTACAGCTCTATATGTTTTATTCACTAAAAGGATCAGCTAATAAGAGTCATTCTTTCAGGAATCAGAGTAATTTGGTGTGGAATCAGACTACCCGGTTAGTGCGTTACATTTTTGATTCCCTTTCATTCACTTGTAGATTCAGCTGCATGTGCCGCTGAATAGTTTTATCGAAAAAAAATAAATACAAAATCTGGTTATCAGCAAAATAATTATGTGTGAGAACTGTTATAGGATTTTTTCCCCCCCCCCCCAGCATTTTTTGTCTCGGTTCCTAACTGTGCCAGCGGTGAGCTGTGGTGCTCTTCAGCAGATCAGAGGTCTGTAGGGCACAATAATCCAAGTTAAAATTGTTCTCCAATTTAAAGTTGATGAGCTAGGGCTTGAGAGCATGATCGTACAACGTTGACCTACACCAGTTTTCATAAATCAGAACAATACCTTTCCAGCCAAGGGGATTTTTAAAGTCTTTCTGCTAAAAGACTTTAATAGGTCTTATTTTATAACTGCCCAAGGCCATTTAAGTCTGTATTGTCCAAATTAATTATCCTGATATAGTCAGATATCTTAAACCGTAGCTGAACAGCAGTTCCATTAAATTTCATTGTGCACTACGAGCCCATATTGTACCTCCTTCAGTGGGATGGGGCTGACCGACTGAGGGCCGTCGCTTATGGTGCTGACAGTATGCACTGCTGATGATCCATCACTGTTGTCTAAGAGGAAGATACTGAGATGATGGACGGCTGCAGTTAGAAGCAGCAGGCCTGAGCTGTGATTGATTGACTGCGTGACTGCTAGTTGAGTTGGTAGTGTACCTGTGTGCACATCCAGTGCTACTGTATGCTAAACATACACTTGGCGGCACTGTAAATTAATTACTCCATTTTCAGAGCACAATAAAATTGGTTTATGCAGTGTTTTAGGAAGAAGTAATGGTAGTCCTACTATGAATTGGTTGAAGCTCTCCATTCTGTGAATGAGTTCCCAGGGTATAAACTTGAAACAAATTTGATTTTTAGATATCTAATATTTAGAACTACTTCAGTCTGAATGCTAATGGTAATAAATAACAACTTTATTTAACGATTTTCTCTCTTCCGAGTCAGTCCTCAACACGCATTCAAGAGAGTACCACGATGCTGTGTGCTTTCCTCTGCTTGTAAACAAGGTGCAACACATGCGTGTTCTACATCAGAATGCCAGATCCTGCGTCAGCAGCAGAGGCATAGCAATAGGGCAGGCAATTGACAGCTGACCATTTAAACAATTGGAAATGTCATTATTCACATATCTGCATCCAAGGGGCCCACTCTCGCGTTACGCTGGATGTGCTTGCTTTTTCCTCGTGATGCATCAGCCGCCGTTTTCAAACTGGCGCGCTTACTCATGCTTTTGCTAATTTAAACTTGAAGAGGACTTATCCGTCTGGCAGCCAGAAGTGGAAAAAAAGCAAGAAGAGGAGGAAAAGAGGAAACATGACAGCGGTAAATGATGGAGATAAGATTGACTTAAGGATAATTATATGACAAACAAATGTTTTCGTTGTTAATTGCAGCTTATTTTTATTTAATTATTTGCAAGATGAATTACTGGTAATAGTCCAATTACTAATAGGGTTACTGGGAAGCAGGTTAGCTAGGGTTGCACTTATCAGCAGCATATTATGTAGTGTTTAGCAGGTATTAATATAGGCTGCAATAAAATAGGTGGTACTGTAAAAGACGCGCACATCACCAGCGTCACCGCTTGGCAAGTTTACTGTGTACTGTGTCTTGCTGCCAGTGGGGAGCCCATGAATCAATATGAATAAATATCATTACATTTACTTAGTTGACATTATTTATTTAGCTCTTATACATTAAATTAGTTGAGTTAACATAATTAGTTGTCAACTAATACAACTAGTAAAGCTGATAAAAACATACCTCAGGTCAACAATGAACCAAGAGAGGCTGTCAGCACTGGCACTAATTTCAATTGAACGGAATATACGAAGGTCTTTGAATATGGAGGACATAGTGACAGCATTTGCTGTAGCTAAGGCTCGTAAGCACCATTTTTAAGGTGACAATCCATTACTGTAAATATGAAGATTGTACTGTATCTTCAAGATTGTATTGTACAGTATTGTATCTTCTGCCATAAAGATTAAGATTGATATTTTGTTAAAGAATAGGCACTTTGTTTAAAAAAAATGTATGTTCTATTATGTGTTTTAATTACTTTTTGTATGTTGTATAAATATATATCTAGGTAATGAAGATATATTAACAAAATAATCAGGTTACACTTTATTTCGATAGTCCACTTTAGACATTCTACTAACTATAAGTAACTTTGTAACTACATGTCAACTAATTCTCATTAATTTGCAACTACATGTCTACACATTTAGCAGACAGTCTACTAATGCTGGAATGACTGCTAGTTGACATGTAGTTGCAAAGTTACTTGCTGTTAATAGAATGTCTAAAGTGGACTATCGAAATAAAGTGTTACCAATAATCTTTTAGAAGGGCCTCGTCTATTAATTTTGCCTGGGGCCCCCACTTCATCTTGGTTCGCCTCTGGTCAGCAGCACTATACACATGCATTGTGGTACTGTTGTGAATGGCGGTGGAGACTGACACGGAGAAGAAATCGCTGAATAAAGTTGTTATTTTTGTTTTCTTTGCACACAAAAAGTATTCTCCTCTCTTCATAAAATTACTGTTGATCTACTGATGTCACATGGATTATTTTAATGATGTCCTTATACCTTTCTGGGCCTGGGAACGTTTCAGTTGCATTGCTGCCTATGCAGGGTCAGAAAGCTCTCGGATTTCATCAAAAATATCTTAATTTGTGTTCTGAAGATGAACGACATGGGTTTGGAACGACATGAGGGTGAGTAATTAATGACAGAATTTTCATTTTTGGGTGAACTAATTCTTTAATGTCTTGTTCAATAAACAGTAGCTTCGAAATTTACTTCTTGTTTAATAAACAAGAAATTTACAACACAATATTCCTGCTTACTTTGTGTATTTTCAAATAGTTCCCAACAAAGCCAAAGTAGAACTAAGTATTCCACCTCGAGCAACACAGTAGTGTTTTCTTCCTAAAATCAGTGAGCGTTTTTGAAAGAATCTGTTGAATGAATGATTCGATGGCTTGTTTTGTTTCTGAATATATGTGACCCTGGACCACAAAACCAGTCATACGGGTCATTTTTTTGAAATTGAAATTATACATCATCTGAAAGCTGGATAAATAAGCTTTCCGTTAATGTTTGGTTTGTTAGGATAGGACAATATTTGGCCGAGATACAACTACTTGAAAATCTGGAATCTGAGGGTGCAAAAAAATCTAAATATTGAGAAAATCGCCTTTAAAGTTGTCCAAATGAAGTTCTTAGCAATGCATGTTACTAATCAAAAATTAAGTGTTAATATATTTACAGTTGTAAATTTACAAAATATCTTCATGGAATATGATCTTTACTTGATATCCTAATGATTTTTGGCATAAAAAAAATCAATCATTTTGACCCATACAATGTATTTTTGGCTATTGCTACAAATATACCCCAGCGACTTAAGACTGGTTTTGTGGTACAGGGTCATATATCAGTCAGTGCATCCAAACTTGCATACTCAGTGGGTACTACATTTGAATTTGATCTTGTTGTTACTGTCACGTGACCTACCAGAGCCAATTGTGTTGCTTCAGTGTCATTCATAAATCCTCTCCTGTGGCCTCATGAGATTTTAAAGTGTTAATTTAATGCACACCAGAATCACCAGAATCTCGGTGAAAGTAGTAAGTCATCTGGGTACTATTCGCTTACTGTTTTTTGAATGTATTTGAATTTGGACATACTACTCTTGTACTGTTTTTTTGCATACTATATAGTAGTATTCAATTTCTGACCAGTGAGTGTGTTTAATGAATCGGTTGAGTGATTCATTCATTAAAGGGGTCATATGATGCGATTAAATTTGTCCTTTCTCTTTGGAGTGTTACAAGCTCTTGGTGCATAATGGGGAGATTTGCATCACGCCGCCCAAATGTTCACGCAAAGAAAGAAGGCTTAACTTTTATTCTCGCTGTAGTATTGTTGGCGCCGCCACCATGTCATGAAGGCGCTGTGTGCTTCGTTGTGAAAGCGAAACTACTTTGTTTGGCCTTCCAAAAGAGGATGATATCGCTTCGTCATGCCTGGAGCTGATCCGTGCTGGTTGCTGAGGAAATATCAACTTCGCACTGTCAATCGCTGGATCGGCTTTCACCGTGGACGAAGCGGAGTCCAGCCCGGGGTCGTCACATGTAGTTGCCACAGGCATCACAATATGGTAAGGGACGTAACATTTCCGTCACACGCTTGAGGAATTCGGCCAGTCACAACGCACTGGATAGCTGGCCAATCAGAGCACACCTCGCTTTTTCAGACCGATGAGCTTTGTAAAAATCGATGCGTTTCAGAAAGGCGGGGCATAGAGGAGAAACAATAATGTAAAGTATGTGGAAAATAATGTGTTTTTTTAACCTTAAATCGCATAAACACATTTCATTACACCAAATACACAATATAATGTTCTTTTTAGCAGCATCATATGACCCCTTTAATTCAGTAATTCATTAATTAGTTTCAAACAAATTGCTTTTATGAATGATTAAATGACTTAAATGATTAAAAAAAACTGGCGCCACCTACTGGTGTAATAACTTGCAGAAAGAGTCACTGAAAAATCCCCACCACTGCAGTGTCTACATGATATTCATAGTTATATAGTAGTTTGGTTTTCACATACCTTTTCAGAATAATTTACATAACACCTGCAGAAAATCAATAATTGCCATAATGCCAAGCCTAGGACATGACGGATGCATGAAATTGTAGCTATTATGGAGTGCAGGAATGGCACACTGTGACTATGCTAAACTGGGTTTAAACCTCCAGTCAGCACATATTCTCATCTGTAAGTCAGCGTGGTATTGCTTTGTAGCTATGGGGATCCATCAGCTCAGAGCTGGCAGCATTTAAGCAGAGGAATCATCACTATTGTCTCAGAGAGTGATGGATGCAGCCATGATGAATTGGAGTATTGGAGTAATAAGCTGATTTTGGAATGATCTGAAAATGACAGAGCATTTTTCTGAAGTTATACCCTCAGCTCCCCAGTGCAATAAATGGTGCTCTGAATTTGATTAATCAGCAAAGTCTTTCTCGCAGTCTTGATTAATACCATACTGATGGCTTTTTAATACATATATCTCTTCAGAGGTATATGAGGCTCTATTCTTTAGCTGAGAAGCATTAGTTGAGTGGCTCTAATTGGTCAGTTAATTCATTTTATGAAGTTGTTATAATGAGCCTAATTAACGCAGCTTATTATGCACTCATCCATTATCTGCTGCAAAGGCTGCATCATAGAGAGGGGCATCACATTTTCCTGGAACTAGTTATTTCTGGAAGTCAGAACCAGAATCAGAATCAGAAGAGCATTTATTACCATGTTTACACACACACAAGGAATTTGACTTGACGACAGGAGCTTCCAGTGCAGAAAATACATGATAGTGCAGACATACATAGGAATAACACAGTAGGGATGGAATATAACACTAATATAAGGAAAAAAAAAAAACAAAAAAAAAAACACGGAAATTAAATAATGTACTATATACTTAAATAGAAGTATAGGAAAAAAAATTGTGCAGATATGTTATTTCCAAAGTGTGCAGTTTACAAGTGTACACATTTTGGATTCTGTGTATAAATATGTCAGTTGTGATGGACGATGTATAATTATGAAAGTTTAATTGTTCAGGCTGAATATAGCCTGTGGAAAAAAACTGTTCTTGTGCCTGGCTGTTCTGGTGGTCAGTGCTCTGTAGCGCCGACCAGAAGGCAACAGTTCGAAGAGAGAGTGGGCTGGGTGTAAGGGGTCCAAGGTGATTTTCTTAGCCCTTTTCCTCACTCTGGAGATATAAAGATCTTGGAGGCTGGGCAGAGGGGCACAGATAATCCTCTCAGCAGTCCTGACTGTCCGCTGTAGTCTCTTGATGTCTGATTTTGTAGCTGAACCAAACCAGACAGTTATGGATGAACACAGGACAGACTCAATGATAGCAGAGTAGAACTGTTTCAGCAGGTCCTGTGGCAGGTTGAATTTCCTCAGCTGGCGAAGGAAGTACAACCTCTGCTGGGCCTTTTTAGCAATGGAGTCGATGTGAGTGTCCCATTTCAGGTACTGAGAGATAGTGGTGGAATCTGAATGACTCCACTGCAGCCACAGTGCTGTCCATGATGGTGAGTGTGGGGAGTGCAGGGGGGTTTCTCCTGAAGTCCACGATCATCTCCACAGTTTTGAGCGTGTTAAGCTCCAGGTTGTTAAGACTGCACCAGACAGCCAGCTCTTTAACCTCCTGTCTGTAAGCAGACTCGTCTCCGTCCTTGATGAGGCCGATGACTGTAGTGTCGTCCGCGAACTTCAGGAGTTTGACAGAGGGGTCCTTTGAAGTGCAGTCATTCGTGTAGAGAGAGAAGAGCAGTGGGGAGAGGACGCAACCCTGGGGGGCGCCAGTGCTGATGGTGATAGTCCTGGATGTGAGTTTGCCCAGACTAACTAGCTGCTGCCTGTCTGTCAGGAAGCTGTTGATCCACTGACAGACGGAGGAGGGGACGGAGAGCTGAGTTAG
>NW_015542376.1:1792703-1816502 GCF_001515605.1 Sinocyclocheilus anshuiensis | reverse complement strand
GCAGGTTGAATTTCCTCAGCTGGCGAAGGAAGTACAACCTCTGCTGGGCCTTTTTAGCAATGGAGTCGATGTGAGTGTCCCATTTCAGGTACTGAGAGATAGTGGTGGAATCTGAATGACTCCACTGCAGCCACAGTGCTGTCCATGATGGTGAGTGTGGGGAGTGCAGGGGGGTTTCTCCTGAAGTCCACGATCATCTCCACAGTTTTGAGCGTGTTAAGCTCCAGGTTGTTAAGACTGCACCAGACAGCCAGCTCTTTAACCTCCTGTCTGTAAGCAGACTCGTCTCCGTCCTTGATGAGGCCGATGACTGTAGTGTCGTCCGCGAACTTCAGCAGCTTGACAGAGGTGTCATTTGAAGTGCAGTCATTCGTGTAGAGAGAGAAGAGCAGTGGGGAGAGAACACAACCCTGAGGGGCGCCAGTGCTGATGGTGATAGATTGGATGTGAGTTCGCCCAGCCTCACTAGCTGCTGCCTGTCTGTCAGGAAGCTGGTGATCCACTGACAGATGGAGGTGGGCACAAAGAGCTGTGTGAGTTTGCCTGAGAGAAGGTCAGGCATGATGGTATTGAAGGCCGAACTGAAGTCCACAAATAGGATCCTTGCGTAATTCCCAGGTCTGTCGAGGTGTTGCAGGATGTAATGCAGTCCCATGTTGACTGCATCGTCCACAGACCTGTTTGCTCTGTAGGCAAACTGAAGAGGATCCAGCAAGGGTCCAGTGATGTCCTTCAGGTAGACCAGGACCAGTCATGAATGTGAATGGCGCATTTTCACATTCACGCTTCTGAAACGCCCTTGCTGGAGCACATCACCTGTGTGTGAAACCACCCAGAGTGTACAGGCACAGAAATATTGTATATATTTGTTGGCGTCTATGAATTAGTCAATGTTTGAGGGCAGGGTTACAGTGTAGGAGAACATCCATCAGTCTATGTCAAACATGTATCTCCCTCGATAGGTTCTCTGTCATGGCTGATTTCTGTTATAAATGGGGAAATATAATCCCTGTTCTTGCTCAGTTGCGGAGGATGTGCACCGTTGTTAAACACAGCTCATCCTTTCAGTCAACAAAGAGAGGCTTAATATTAAGCTTATGATTAGCTTTCCAGTGTTGTTTCGTTTTGTTTGTTAAAGACGTTACTGTAACAAATTCACAAAGGCTTTTAATTTAATAGAATTAAGTTTCATTTAAAATATGTAAATAAAGTCACTTGAAAGTATTGTGATAATATCACATTTGTTTGTTTGTTTGTTTTTTGTATTATTATTATTATTATTATTATTATTATTATATTTTAAGTATCTAAGAGCTATGATATCTTTAAGTATCAAGTTATGATATGTTGGTTTTAAACATTCTTATTATATTATATAATTAGCATAAATTTTAACTTAAGGCTAAAATGTGTACTTAGTAAATGGATATTTTTCACGGTTGTCAGGTTGGGGCAAGTTGTCACACGTTTCATATATTGTAATTTATAACATTTGTTGTACCATTTATACCATTTTTAATATTTCTGGCCAAAAAATGATCAAAGAAACAAACAAACAATCAAACAAACATAATTGATCTTTCTGTGTTTTGCATTTTGCATATGCTTCAATTTATGTCAATATGTCAATACAGAAATACATTTTTAAAAACACCCTGAAAAATATTCTCTAGAGTTAAAAAGTGACAACTGCATGTCAGATAACAGGAAACATTCTCACTTCTCAGAACTTTGACTAACGTTTTAGCAAAGTTATGAACAAATGGTCTTCTAGTAATGTTAATGCAATGTTCATTGAGAGTTATTTGTTCTTTAATAATGTTCTCAAAACATTATCACAAAAAAACATTATTATACTTAATGAAATATTTTATTTCTGAAACATTTCCATTTCATCTGTTTTTCAAATGTTACTACTTGTTTCAGAGTACTCAAAAAATGTTTGTTTGCAAAATGTTTGTGTAATGTTTGCAAAATTATAAAATGGAATGTTCCCTTATGAAACATTCAACAAAAAGAACTTTTTTAAAACATAAAAAATGGATGTTTTGAATGTGCACAGAACATTCAGAGCTGAGATGTAGCCCTGAGCTCCCTAATGTCCTCCATCATATTAATCAATTATGCTAGCCGTGCTTCTTTCTCTTCTTTATGTGTGTTTGCTTTTTCTCTTTAATTATATTTTCCCGTCAGACATCTGTTCATGGAGACTTAGCCCTGTTGCATTACTTCTGTCAGCTGGCACACTCCAATTAGGACTGTTTAGTGTCTCTCTAGTGCACCAATGAATGGTGTTTTGCTGGATGTTTGACATGGATTGCTGTTTGAAGCTGTTATATCAGTAGATGGCTGATTCGATTTCAAACTGAAAAGTGTTTCAGTCTATGACAATGCAGGTCATGTAGCCTTGTGGTTAGCGTTCTGAGGTGGTTACTAAAAGGTTATAGGTTCAAATCCCTCAAAGGATGTTCTGCGACCTTGAGCAAGGCACTTAACCCCAGGTTGCTCTAAGGGGACTGTTTATCTAAGAAGTGGACTGTTAGTGGCTTTGGATAAAAGCATTGACTAGTAATTAGCACAAGTTGTCCTGTAATGAAAGCAAGGTTTTCCAAGTAAATGCGAGTGGATCCTGGCCAGAACCCTGGGGTTGGTTGCATGAGCTGTGCGTATGTTACAACTTAGCCTTGTATCGGTGCCAGTGGACACTTGATACAACTTGCAGACTACTGGATTTTTGAGTGTCCGAGGGTAAAGGATGGAATAAAATGGCAGATTGATAGAGTACAAATAGAAACTGATTTATAATTAGCATCACATAAATAACAATAGTAGTATATAACAACTATATTATTGATTTATGATTATATATTATGTAAATAATATATAATTATAGATTTATGAATAATACTTTTATGAATACAAATATTATTATTCCAAACCTGTAAGTAGTATATAATAATAAATGATAGTAGTATATAATAAATACTGTATATAGTAGAAGAATGTTACAAAAGCTTTATATTTCAGCTGAATGACAAATTTTCTATTCCCTTGTACACAACTGTAAAAATTGTACACAACTGTTTTCAACATAATAATAATAATTGTTTCTTGAGCAGCAAATCAGCATATTAGAATGATTTCATGTGACACTGAAGACTGTTCAATCAGCCTTTTCAAAATGACCTTAAAATCAACACATTTTAATTGTATCTCATGTATCTACTGTATTTATTGCTATTTTATTTCAGAGAAAAAATCAAAAAGATATTTTGCCTTGGGGTGCCTTTAGCCCTGTTGTACCCCTGCTGAGTCTACTGGCAAAATTGATTTGAAAGCAACTGATATTGGCTCTGTCCCATTAGAACATTTGCATTAGAGGATTTAATTCAAAAAGAGCATGACATCAAATAAACTTATTTTAAAGCATCACTCTTGTCAGGGAAGAGTTCTATCTTCTAAGCCAAAGAATATTTTTCAGAACATTATAAGATAGCGCATTTGGATTCTTGGCAGTTTTCAAAATAATTTCCAATTCTGATTCTTTTTCATAATAACTGAAATGTATGAAAAACTAGGCATAAGACTACTCAAGTTTCCATATTTGCCAATAGCAACAAAAAGAAAAGATATTTTGCCTTGGGGTGCCTTTAGCCCTGTTGTACCCCTGCTGAGTCTACTGGCAAAATTGATTTGAAAGCAACTGATATTGGCTCTGTCCCATTAGAACATTTGCATTAGAGGATTTAATTCAAAAAGAGCATGACATCAAATAAACTTATTTTAAAGCATCACTCTTGTCAGGGAAGAGTTCTATCTTCTAAGCCAAAGAATATTTTTCAGAACATTATAAGATAGCGCATTTGGATTCTTGGCAGTTTTCAAAATAATTTCCAATTCTGATTCTTTTTCATAAAAGCTGAAATGTATGAAAAACTAGGCGTAAGACTGCGTAAGTTTCCATATTTGCCAATGGCAACAAAAAGTTATTATTTTATTCAGAGATGAAATAACATGTCATCAAAATGCCATCTGAGTTCCGTCGTGCAGTATGTGCAAATAGATTTATGTTATATTATCATGTATATGAAAAAAAAAAAAAACGCTATCGTTTCAGTATCCGGATGGATATTTTCCCTCTTTCTCTGCATTAAATTAATCTGGTAGTGGGGAACTGACAGTCGCTGAATTGCCAATCAAACCTGTGCTGTTTCATGTCACCACTCTTTTATGAAATCATATTATGCATGCATGAGAGAGTGAGTAAGAGAAAAAGAAAGAGAGAGGGGGCGAGATATTCCAGTGAAATGATACCTCTGTCAGTGTTGATTATACTCTCCTGACAAGAGTGCAGAGTCCTTCTCTGCGTCCTTCCATCCCTTGCGCTGCCACAGGGACATTATTGGTTTTAACGGTTAGTTAACTCAACAGCGGCCATCAGTTAAAGTTATGTAAAGTTGTGTGTGTGTGTGTGTGTGTGTGTGTGTGCGCGAAACAGCTCTCAGTTTGAGATTCATTAGACCTGGTAACTGACAGACTCACCTCTGTCAGTTGGTGCCTAAATGAGCAAGATTTTACATCAGTTAAATATGTGCGTGGGCAAGTTTGTGTGTAGGGGTGTTTCTCATGTATTACATTTATTATCTGAATGTAGTATTTTTGGCAATGTATTACAAGTATTTTTGTGCATAAACTGGTAGATTGCCGTTTTCTTTGTACTGTTCATTTAGTTTCACTTAAATTGTGAAATAAAATTTCATGCATTCATCATGTCCTGGCCTTGGCATTACAAACTCTACACCATCAACTTTTCTGAAAGATGTTATTTAAATCATTCTAAAAAATTGTGTGATAACAAACAAGCTTTTAAATAAAAATGTGCATGAGCAAGGGTGCGTGTTTTATTTTCTTGATCCTGATCTTTTTGTGATCAAGTCATCACTGCATGCTATTCTAAGAAGATTACCTTTGTAATTTTAAATCAAAATACACTTGAAAAATGATATGATCAGTAAGTCATGTTTTTCCATTACTCTAACTCATTGAAATAATCTTAACCTTCAGCTTCAATACAAATTATACAAGATTCAGCTTTTTAAAGTTAGTTTGATATAATTTAAATTGAAATTATTTATTTATTTATTTCAGAGAATATAATTAAAACTTTTAACTGCCAGTTAATTTCCTTAATTAGAATTGAATTTGAATTAAGGTAGCAAACTGTAATTCAAATTAAAATATAATTAAGCAGAATTAAAATGTATTAATTAAAAAAAATATCAGAACGTTTAAAAAATGTAGGTTTTCAATTTAAAAACATATGATTGAATGATAGGACAAAACACGATAGATAGAGATAGATCTAAGCTTACATATAACTTACATCTAAGTAAACACTTAAGCTTATTGTTGTGCTGTTTTCAGTTGTTTTTCTCATGTACTAGTCTGTTGGCCTGTTTTCAGTTAGTCATGTCGATGAATCACACATTTCTATTAATGTATCAAGTTTATCTGTCATTGTTGATTATAAAACTGTTTATGAGTTAATGATATAAGCTCTGATCTCTCTTTGTAGATAAGAATGGACATGTGTTAGTGTGCACTGCAGGTAGCGGGAAATGTTTTGTTTTTTCCCCGGTTCTGACCCGCTGCTAATTGCTGTGGCTTCTGGCTAACATTGAACTGCAGATGAAGGCTAAAAGGCTAAGCAGATAATTAGCCACGTTTAACTGACACAAAAGGCAGACCAGTGCTCACTCATACACAAGGTCAGTGGGTGATTATTAGCGGATGGATGACAGACATTAGCCAGTGCAGCTTTTACCATTAGCCATCAGACTGAGTGTGCTACCTTATGGTAAATCAGACATTTACATATTTAACTGTAAAGGTGAACTTGGTTTTCTTTGAGGAAAACATGTTGAGAAATATATTAATCATTGCACCCAGTGAACCGCTCTTCGACTTCTGCACACCTGTGAACTTAGATAAGATATTTCCATTTGCCTGACATTTACCATGCTAGACCACATGGCATAAGGTTTCCATAAATGATGGAATAAATAAATGTTACGATCAATGTGTTAGACAAGAGGATTGCATGAACAGTTCTTAAAGGAATAGTTCCACCAAATATATTTCACCAAAAGATAAAAAGCTGCATGTTTTTAATAAACAGCCACCATTAAGGTGTTTAACCAAAATAACAGTCCATAATGCATAATAACGCTTCCGCCGATGAAAAAGTCATCTGTTGTCCTCTCACATCAAAATCTGAACTGTTTTGACTTTTCCCCTTGTAAACAGTGCTTGATCTATGCACATTTTTCTCCTGATTCAAATGAGATGACTTTTTCACTAGAAAAAGCAATATTATAGCCGGAGGCAGCGTTTGAAGTTCAAAACATCTTAATGATAGATTTGTTTATTACAAACACCGCTTTTGATGTCACAAGATGTTAATTGACAGCCTGGAGTGGTGTGGAGTAGTTGTGGATTATTGTGATGTTTTTATCAGCTGTTTGGACTCTCATTCTGACGGCACCCATTCACTGCAGATGGCCTGAGCGTGAGTACATTTATAGCAAAATTTCATTTCTATTTGAACTATTCCTTGAAGGTCTTACTAAAATCGAAACTTAAAGTTCACATTAGATGCATAGTAACCAGTTAGTTTTTAAAGGGGTCCTATTATGCTCTTTTACAAAGTCTTGATTTTGTTTTGGGGGTGTACTAGAACAGGCTCTCATACTAGGTTATTCGAAAAACACATTATTTTTCACATATTTTACATTATTACAACACCTCTCTCCCCAGTCTGGCAGAATTGTTCCTGTATCAAATGAAAGCCCGCCTTCTGAAATACAAAATGTGCTGTGATTGGTTAGCTGGGCCAGTGTGTGTTGTGATTGGCACCACTCGGCGCCTGGTCGGGAAATGTCATGCCCCTTACCATAGCCGCCTGCAAGCTTCAGTGTAAATATTATTGCGTCAAAAAATCTAATCAATTTGAGTGCGATTTAAACCCAGATGATTGTAACCACTTTAAGTTTGTCTGCCTTGGGAAAGCTAGCGTGTCTCCGACATAGTGATAACACTCATTGCCTTCTCTAGTGCAGCTCAACCAGGTCTCGTCCTATTCGTCGGTATTTGTGATATCACAAATCCCGGAAAATATGCGTTGTAGTCCAAACGAGTCGTTCGTTGTAGTTTTTGAAAAGTGATTTCTGTTAAATAAAATATCTCCTTTTGAAGTGGCCTTTGAACTTTGCAACTTTGCAGATTTTTTTAATGCTCAAACAGCAACATTACAGACTAAAGTTGAAAAAGTGAAAAAGCATAATAGGACCCCTTTAACTTGTTTGTATTTCATTTGGATGCACTTAGTTTGGCCGCGAGTAAAGTAATGCACAATATGACATCTACTTTCAGTGTCCCAATAAGCAGCAATCAAATTTCTAAACAGAAGTAGTAAGCTGTTAATTCATCGCATAATGTTAAAAAGATTTCTTGTGTCAAGTAACTGTCAGTGGAATTATTTCCATTTCCATTGAGTATACTTGGATAAATATAGCAAATAAACAATTGTTTAATATAAGTAATAGGATAATGCCACAGCCATATCACCCTGCAGCCCAAGACTGGTTGCTCACTGAAGCTAAGCAGGGTTGAGCCTGGTCAGTACCTGGATGGGAGACCTCCTGAGAAAACTAGGTTGCTGTTGGAAGAGGTGTTAGTGAGGCCATCAGGGGATGCTCACCCTGTGGTCTGTGTGGGTCCTAACGCCCCAGTATAGTGATGGGGAGACTATACTGTAAAAAGCACCGTCCTTCGGATGAGATGTTAAACTGAGGTCCTGACTCTCTGTGGTCGTTAAATATCCCATGGTATTTCTCGTAAAGAGTAGGGGTGTAACCCCGGTGTCCTGGTCAAATTGCCCCCCTGGCCTTTGTCAATCATGGCCTCCTAATAATCCCCAACCACTTGATTGGCTCTATGACTTTCTCTCCTCTCCACCTGTAGCTGGTGTGTGGTGAGCGCACTGGCGCCGCTGTCCTGTGGCTGCCGTCGCACCATCCAAGTGGATGCTGCACACCGGTGGTGGTTGAGGAGAGACCCCCCACATGATTGTAAAGCGCTTTGGGTGTACAACAATACACAATAAAGCGCTATATAAATGCATCATTCATTCAATTCATTCATTCATTCAATTCATTCATTCATTCATAACTTTTACAAATGCTTTTTCTATAGGTTGTGTGAATGAGTGTCTTTTTAGCACACTAGATTCTATTGCTCTATTTTTCTATCCCACGGCCAGAAAAAGAAAACAATTGTGATAGCCACTTTATTTTGTTTAAATCACTTTTGAAAGTTCTTTGTTATCATTTTGCAGGACGAAATTGAAATTGAACCCACCCCTCCACAGAGCTGCGGTCAGTCTGCTTCAGTTAGCCTGACCAGAGCCCAAGGTCCATCTGCAGTGGACAGGGTCTTAATTAAAATGTAATTTGAAAGCAGAGGAACAATGGGCAGGCAGTGATCAGGTCATTCTGAGTGTTAATGGGAATTAAGACCATGAAAGGCTCAAGGACACATGATGAGGAGAAATGGAAATTACCAGTCATGTATGCAAAGAAAAGACAGAGAGAAAGAGAGGGCAGAGAAGGACAGGAGATTGGAAAGGAAAGGGGAGGAGAAGGGACAAAAGATGAGATGAGGAGAGAAGGTTTTGAGAAAGGTGAACGGCTAGAGATTTGTGTACATATGGAATCCTTTTGTGTAAAAGAGCTCTGTTCTGGAATGTTGTAATGAGAAATGTGACCTGAGAAAACATAGATGACAATATATTAATAAGTCTACACTTCTGAACTAGCAGATATACACTTTATTTCTTTATTTCTTATTTATTAACTCAAACCTTGCACGAAAACTATACTATTTCACTACACTACACTATTTCATCCCAAAATCAAAAGAAAATAAAAAAAGAAATTATATTGCATAAAATATAGCCTGTTGCATAAAATATATCCCCTTTTAGCATTTCTGGCAATTAAGCACATTTGAACCCCCTCCACCAATTATTATATAGTATATGTATGTTGTATTTTATTATATTTATATATTAAAATTGATATTATTTGAATGAATATAAGTATAAATATTATAATTATATATGTATTTTATTAAATAATTGTGTATGAGAATAATATCGCTATGCAACAATATTTATTGTGAAAATTGTTTTTATTTTCTTTATGCAAAATATATATTATATAATATATTAATATTGTAATAATAAAAATATAACAGACATTTCTTTCTGAGATTCACCACAGCAAATTATTTGAGTAAACAGACACCATTAACTCAGCCTATATTGAGGTTCTAAGTATGCATATATATTATATATGTTATATGTAATGTTATATTTACACTGTATGTTATATGTTAGAATATGTTAAGTTTTTGAGATGCCGTCAACGGAGAGACCAAAAAAAATGAACTCCTGGTGGGCATACTGCTTTAACAATAAGCGACTTAGAAACGTACATGACCTTTCCGATCAAAGCGTAACACTGTATCTCTCTGTCCTGCCCTTTATCTTTTACTCTCTAACTGACTCCCCACCCGCTGTCTCTCATGCACACACAACATTAATCAAGTCTTTCCCCACGGCCAGTCTGCTCTGCAGGTGCGTTAGAAGAATGTTTCACCTATAGCTATTTGACATTAATAGTCTTGTATGTTTCCTGCAGGATGGGAGCGATGGATGGAAGGATGAGAGGAGAGGGGAGGAAAAGGAGAGAGGAAAAAGATGGAATATGTGAAATGGTGGCAAATACCTAGGTGATTAGCTGTACATGGATGTCTCCAGGGCAGCAGGCTCTGTGATGTGCCCAAGGTGGAAGCTCTCATGGTCGGCCTGACACTCTTCAGCCAGTAGACAGGGCCCTCAGGCCATGAACAGCAGGGCTGCTCAGATCTTCAGAAGAGGTGGATGGAGGAGAGAAGGGAAAGGAGAGAGCGAGTGGGAGAAAGAGAGACATGGCTTCATTTAAAGAGGACAGAGCACAGTGAACATTATTTATGAGTGACAGAGTCAATATTTGTGCTCTAGCAGCTGACATTAATACAGAGTCCAAAAGTATGAAAACGCTAGTGAAAATGTTTGATTTAGCATTTTTTAAAGACCCCCTGTGCTGAAAACCAAGCTTTTAATGTTGTTTACATCTTGTGTTTTTAATATGCTTAAAGACAAACCATGTGAAAAATTTCAGTCAACAACATTGCTGAGCATTTTCTCCTTAAAAACTGCAGTGTATCAAAAATGCAGTTTGAAACCACAATTGGTTCCTTCTGTCACAAACATGTAACCAATACTGTGCAGGGTCTGGGCTTTTTATATCATTAACATATTACGGGAACATGGTGTGTGTGACATTAGCAACACATTATTAGCTGTTTGATTATGTAGTCAAGCCAAAGGCTATGATATCAATTACTGTTACTTGAGTGACGTTCTAGACAGGGATACATAAAATGTATTACCATTCTGATACATCAACTAGACTACCCTGTATAAATCACTCTTCCTCTTCTTCTTCGGAATTAGTTTCTGGTGTAAACTTATATGGCTGAATTAATCCAACTTTATCACTTGCCAATGTGTAGCGTTTACTACTTTAGCTAACCGAGTGAAAGTGGAGCAGGTCTGAATGAGCTGGTGTGATTGAGTGGAGGTGGGGGCTAATTTGCATATTTTTGGTTCTGCGAAAAACTACATGTGGTAAAGATGTAGAGTTAAAGAGTGGTGCTGGTATGATGTCAGAACTCGAATTGATAAAACTGATTGTTTTTAGAATTTCTAGTACTGTAAACATTGCTCTTTTCTATACTGCTTTGAAACTATGTGTATTGTGAAAAGCGCTATACAAATACATTTGAATTTGAAATACAATAAAAGAGGATGGTGACCAGTGACTGCCAACCTCCACAAAGGACAAAGTGATAGCACATAAAACATAATAAAATTAGTCCATCAACTCATACAGAAAGTGAAGCAAAACAATAGCTTTGTGTGAGTAATAAGATGAAATTAAAGTTGTTTTCACTGAAAAACTTGCTTTACAGCCTTGGTCAGAATTCACATTCATTGTATGGAGCAGGTCCGATAGTATACCATACAGGACTTTTTGTGTTCCAGAAAAGAAAGACAATCATATAGACACTTTTGGACCCCAATGTGAATTTACATGTAAATATTATCTCTTTTATGAGTGGTATTAGTAGAATAAAATATTCATAATATTTATAAATCCAGATGACCATCAGATGCCCCTTAGAGTGACATTTATTTCACAGTCGGCTGGTTGATGGCAAATGTTATCAGTGTTCACCTTCTCAAATGCATGTGTGATGCACTCTGATGTGATGTGGATGTTTGTATTTGTGTGTGTTTTGAGGTTTATTCTATCTGCACAGTGCCAGGTGTACCACACACACCAGAGCTCTGCCAGCTGTCGTCTAGCGGGAGGAGGCTCATTTCATTTGAAGTGAGGATCTATGTGTGTGTTCAGTTTTTTTTGTTGCTTATGCTTTTCTTTTCCCTAAGCTCGTCAAAACCATCACTTGATGTTCACTATCTGAATCCAACTATGGTCGTTACACTGCTTCTTCTTCATAGACCTTGAAAGACACGCACCCACGTAAAGTTCTTTGAAAACCTGGCAAACAACACAGTACTGATGATCACCTGGTTTACTATTCTTTTTGAAAAATACGTAATGTAGTGTTGTTGAATCTTACACAACATCCTTTTGAATCTATGAATCAGGGACATTTCTCAGAAGAGGAAAGGGAAGCAGTGGCATTTGAATAAAACAAATTTAGTTGATTGAATTTTCTATTTAATTATCTGTATTATTTTGTTGTTAGTAATATTATTGGTTGCTTTTTGACATTGCTGCTTCGAATGATGTGCTATAATGCTAGTCAGGAAGATTTCCTATAATTGATGTACCCAGTTTACTTCCCATAATTGATGTACCCAATTCACAGATGGCTCTTATTTTTAAACTCTTTTCTTGTCCCTTCAAATTTAGTAGACATTCCCAACTGAACATGTGGATGTGCTTTTATTAATTCAGTTTCTCGGCTCAAGAATGTGCTCAACCAAGCAGAAAGACCAGCTACTATAGTGTAATATCTGTCCCTTAAACTGTTGCAATGTCAGCTCAAGGTAGCATGTGCTGACCCTATCCAGACAATGTACTGGGGGTTACTAGTATTTGGAAAAAACAGAAGGTTCTCCCTGACACTCCTGAGACTGTTTCATCTGACTGAGGGATGGAAATGAGGATAAATCCTTTGAGTACTTAATGATTGAAAATAAATCAAAAGAGAAAGATCATGGAAGAATTACAGGAAGAAAGGAGTGCACCTCAGTATTAATAATATAATAATACAGTGGTTGTCAGTGCAGCACGCTCCCCCTAGGCGACAGAATCCTTTGGTTCATGTTTACGTTTGAATCTGCCACAGTGACGATTTGCGAGAGCCAGTAACCCTGCGTCCCAATGTTCATACTACCCATCCTAAATAGTATGTGAGATTAGAATAAGTGTGTCCTAAAGCATAGTATGTTGAAAAGAGTTTGCCAATACTATTTCATGTAGATTTTTGAAGTGTGAATCCACTCTACTGGCTAATATTGCCCACATCCATGCTCTTTGGCGAAGGATTCGGTTCAGAACTACAAACACAAATAAAAAGCGCTAAAAACTACAAACATGGTTAAGTAGAGAGGTTTAGACAAAGGGGTTTGAGTTTAGTTTGTATAAACTAAATATATATATTTTGATAAAATGTGTTTTATAAGCATCCGGTTGGCCATTAACTTTTAAATGCATCATTATACAAAAATCTGAGCAGGGTTCTCCACATAAAGACCCACAGCTGGCAGATCAACTTGTTACTTCTTTTCTCTCCAATACTGTAGGAAGTTAAATGAAATTAAATTTGTAGGATGTTAACTGTGATTGATGTTAACAAGATGATTGACAGGCCAGTTTACAGTGACAGGGTGCATACTATGGGACAGAGCGGTCCGTTAAAGATGCAATTGTATGACATGATAGCTTGCCTATACTTCTACACACTCAAAAGTGTATACTTTTTCTTCACAAAATGAGTACATTCTTTTAGGGCATAGTATAAGTAGGGACAATGGGACGCAGCATAAGTTTTATGTGCAGTTTCTTGTGCTCTGCCTGTTTTTGTTTTTTACCTTTTATGGTGTCAAATGTGTGAACGGCGCCAAAAGCGTTCACACAATTGTGTGGATCGCCGGATTTTGGGTAAATAACGACTTAAATTTCCTTCTTTTTCACACAAAGCAATCTAATGACTCTTGGAGACTTTATATGGATTACTTTTTGCTTTTTGTTTGACTGTCAGCCTACATCTCATCCCCAGTCCTGTCCCACAGATGAAAACGGCACACATACAAACGACATGAGGCGAGTGAACGAGCACGTTTACATGCACACCAGTAAGAAGATAACTCACAAATATCAGCTCATTAAAACCAGTTCCTCTTCAGGAACTCGAGCTGCGTCGGAGGACGCTTTGGGAACGCCCTTCAGTGTGACCGGCTCTTAACCACGTGTGTAATCAGTCCAATGGATGGGCGAGATGACACGGGCGGGGTGACGTAGCGACCAGGAAGCTTAAAAGCTCAACTCTTTGACTAGTGCATGCTGAGCGTGCATTCTACAATACAAGACATTCATTTTGCCAGACACTCTGCAACGAATCCTCCATTGATGTTTCTTATGGGCCAATGAGGGTCTTTTTTGTTCCCGCTGAAGAAAATTTAAAGGAAACAAAATCAAGACTTTGTAAAAGAGCATAATAGGACCCCTTTAATATTTATAAAAAAAATAGTCTGGCCAATCCGAGGCCCCTGCATACGTGGGGCCCATAGGCTGCAACCTAGGCAAGCCTGAGCATTAATCCACGCCTGGTTACCGCGTTTACATGACCACATTCATTGTCGGTTTATTAAGCATAATTGGCTTAAGAACGTGCATGGATTTTCATTTTGATTGAACTGAGTCGTTCATATTCCTCCTGCAAAGCAATATCGCTTTATTCATTAATTTTAAGATACTGTAAAAGCCATTTTGTGCATTTTTGCAACAAAAACTAGACAGAAAATTGAAGCGTACTGAAAAAAACCCATTCAGATTTATTTTGGTTATTTATCAGTAAAAGAAAGCTGAAAGAAAATTTAGAATTTATTTATTATTCTATTTTAATATTAACATCAATTTTCAATAATTTTTTTTTTACTACTGTGTATATTTGCAAGTATCAGCTAAATTAATATGGAAATTCTCACTTGTGGTGACTGAAGGGATTTCCCCCCTCCAAATTGCTTTGAGTGTCAGGAAATTATTTTATTAAATATAGGTCGATTTGACAATCAGATAATGGGTAAATATGGGGCAAATTTTGTGCTTTCAACAGATGGTGTCACAACTGAGAACCACTGTGCTAATGCAGGTACTGCTGAACCCAAATAAATGATACAAATAGCATGTTTATAAACTTGTTTGCTGCAGGGTGTCTTTTTTTAATCTTAAAAACATCTGATAATGGACATTAAATGCTAAGAGAGAGTAGAAGAAATAGACTGAATGCAGAAAATCATGTGACAGCTGTCTTTATGTTCATAATTTGCTTTGATTTGCAATTATCTGTATCTGGTGCTGCTCTAGCTGGAGCTCAGCAAATATGACAATGGTTTCCATTCATTTAATTTGACATTTGATTTCTTCTGCCCTGTAAATGAAAAGCGACAAGTTAGAGTCTTGTACACAGCATTGGCCCACTGATTCGGGTCGGTGGACATGTTTGTTTTCTCGTACTGGCCCTGTGGTTAAGATAGTGGTTTGATTTTCACAAGTGTCTTTTGTGTGTGTTGAAGGCATGTCCCTGTCAATGTACAGTTTTGGGTTTGAAAGGAGAGAGTGAAAGAGTTTCGGATTCTTTTAGGAGGCAAATGAATAAAACATGCACCGGCGCTGTATGCAGCTCAGCGTTTGATTGCTTCGAGCCACGATGCCTATGTTGAGGTGTGTGTGAGTGCACAAATGTATGCAGATTTCAGCCTCCCCACCCCACCACCATTCCATTCTCCCTTGTAATCATGTTATCAGGGCAGAAGAAAGGATTGCAGGAGAGTAATAAAGATAATCAGTGAGTTATCTGTACCGCTGGCTGCAAACCCAAATGTGTGTGATTTATTCTCATTGAGGCATATGGAGCTCTGCTTACCTTTACCTGCAGTCCCTGAGAGTTTTTTTTTTTAATTTAGATTTACTTTTATTTCATGTACTTAAAGTGTTAGTTCAACAAAAAGCAATATTTTAATATAATTTACTCATTCTTATATTGTTCCAATCCTGTATGATTTTCTGAGAAACATCACCCAAAAATGAAAATGTGCTGAAAATTTATTCACCCTCAGGCCACCCAAGATGCATATGAGGCTATTTCTTTATCAGAACAAATTTCGAAAAATGTTTTTTTTTTTATTAATCATTTGCTCACCAATGCATCCTCTGCAGTGAATGGGTGCCATCAAAATGAGAGTCCAAACAGCTGATAATAACATGACAATACTCCACAAGTAATCTGCACAACCCCAGTCCACCAGTTAATGTCTTATAATTAAAATGTATTTAGCTTCAAACTATTGCTTCCTCTAGTTCGCTATCCATATTGCTTTCTTCAATGAAAAAGTTGTTTTGAGAGAAATATTCACATATTCACATAAAGTGACTCATATTCTGCAAAATATTCTCTTATGTTCTTTGGAAGAAAAAAACATACAGGTTTGGAATGACATGAGCAAGAAGCAGCTTTCTGTCACAGATGAATCACACAAATGTGATTCTGTAAGTTGTAATAATGAGTTCATTATTATGAATTTATGAGAAAACTTATGATAATGCCTCAATATGTCATTATTATGACTTACAGAATTGCAGCTAACATGGAAGAAGCTGTCATCCATATCTTGAGAATGAGTATATAATGACTGAACTATTCCTTTAAAATTCAAAAAGGCAATTGTGAGTGTCTTCTCAATCCACAGAGAATAAGATGCATCAGAACTGAGATCATTCATGGTTTATGCATGTACAGCAGGGCAAGAGGCGTCACCTTGATCACATTCATATCAAGGGTGAAATTAACCTTACACGATAATGGCAATTAAAGTAGTCGTGTGTGTAGACACAAAAATCTTATTTATACTGTATATAATAGTATCGCTCTAAATGGTGATCGATTTAGCCATCAGCAGCCAATCAATACGAAATCAGTCACTCACCACCTCATGCTGACATATATGACAGTTTTATAGTGCTTTATTGCATGTCAGGGGGGCTCTCTCTTGTTAGGGAAATGTTTTTTATGACAGGTTAATGACGAGAAGGGTATAATGGCAGTAATTAGTGAGGCTATAATTGGCTTTACCTTCTGGTTGACAGTTAGAGCCCCTTTCTGCCTCCCCCGTGTGAAGAACGATCCCTCATGTGTTCAAGGTAGCAGCCAGACACTCGCTACATGCTATAGTGTGTATTGATTTCAAATAGTATCATGAAAGAGTCTGTCAAGAGTGTCGATATGGGAAAAACTCCCAATTCGTCCTTCAGCGTGACCTGTGTGTTTGTGTGCGTTCGAGCCTTGCTTTTCATCTCAATTTCGCGAACAGACAGTAATTTCAAAAACTGTTCTTGGTGACCAGACAGCGTGTTCAAATCGCTCTACCAATTCAAAGAGGGTGAGCGAGAGCAGGACGGTTAATAAATGAGACAGAAAGAAGGAGAGAAAGCATGAGAAAGAGAGTTTGATGGATCAAGTGTCCTCTGTTAAAAATGTAGCGACCCCACCTGCCAACTACACCACTCGGAGTGATCCATCACGGCACACATCAGCGAAACCCTCCTCTTATCGGCAATACTCTGTCTCTTTTTCTCTTTCTTTCATGACCCACTTACAAACCTTCACTCCATCCCTTTAGCTTAGAGATAGGAGAGGGAGACACTATTACTAACTGTCGGCAGGTACTTGTTTCCCAGGAGACGTGGAAGTGAACACGGAAATGGTCGTCGTGTGGATGTTAGGCCACAGGGTCATTGGCTGCAGTGTTATTCTCGTTTATCTGGATAAAGTGTCCTTCTTTTCACTTCTTTTTTTATTTCGATCTCGCTTTGTCTTCTTTTCTGTAGGGACACCAGATCGGACAAGTCTAGCTACAAGGAAAATTTGGTGTATTTGTCCATCAGTCTTCTGTCCACGTAAAGTGGAAGGCTACTGTAATTGTTGGTTTAAAAGTCAACATGAAATCAAAATTAATCCTGTTTATTTTCCTAATTCATGTTCCTGCTAAAGTGTAAAAAATGTCTGTAATTTTAACTGAAAAACTGAAAATGCTACAGTAAAAACTTGTAACTGTAAAAACTGTAAGATACCTACCCATGTAAATTATAAAGAATAAAAAAAAAATAAGTGCAATACATCTATTTTGCTACTGTAAAATTCTATGAAAATTGGTTTTGGAAGTAAAAAGTATGAATTACCATATAATTTATACTAAAAATATATATTATATTTAACAAGATAATAAAATGTTTTTTTTATTATTATTACAAAAAAGTGTTAGATTATTTACAGTGAAAAACTGTATCTGTAAGACACTGTACTTTTACAGCAAAATTTTTATTTTTTTTTGTAAAAGTAATCTTATAATTACAATAAAATTGTCCCTTTGTCATGCATTTATTATTTTTATTTATTATTATTTTATTTATTTATTAGATTGTTGTTTTGTGTAATTGTTTTCTCCTTATTTTTATTAACAGTTATCTACATTATGGTGTTTATGCTACATTTGATGTAATTTAGTTAATTTTTTATTATTAATTTTAGTGTTGGTTGTTACCTTGATGACATCTAGAGACAATGTGCCCTACATTGTGTCTAGAAAAGTTAATATATCGGTTTTTAAGTTTTTAACTGTAAATTTTAGAGGATTTTTTTAAAGTCATATTGCATAAGTAAATTGCAAACACTATTTCATGTTAACTTGAAACCAAAGGGAAGACAGGGGCTGATATTCCATCTGGACATAAAACAAGAGCAGTTCTCAATCTGTTTATCTGCTGAAGCTGTATTTCTCCTATACTACCCTGTGCTTGGATGGGTTTGTGTAGAAAAGCAGGACACAATCTCATGTGATTTGGGAAGAGCAGAATACAACAGATCTCCCAGGATTCGGTGTAATTCTTTCCCTGGGAGGTTCATCTATCTATCAAAAACTGGAATGTTTCCTTTAGACCATGACTTTAATTTGTTGAAGTTATCGTGTGGAGACTATGCAATGTGGTTGAATTATCTGATAAAAGAGTGCATAAAGTCTCATATCTCTTTCTCAGTAAATACCCTATTTTTTCCTCTCTCTTTACTCTCTAACCGTTCCAAGTGAGGGCAGAGGGGTATGAAGGTACAGAAGCCTGCCACAAGAGCTACCCGACTGCCAAACAGAGGTTATGTATAATATGCATTGTTTCAAATATGCATGTATAAGGCATTTTAGCTTCCTAGTGAATAATGATCCCCCAATCAGATTTTCTGCAAAAATCCCAGACTCTCAGCATCCTGGATCAAGACAGCTAACCAACCCCTCTGAGATACTGAATAAAAAGCAATGTAATGTGAGTGCTTTCCCTCATTTTTGATTCAGCGTCCATGCTGATCATACTCTGCCCACCGAGTATCAGCAAAAATATATGTATATACCCACAAGGGATTAAACTCAATCTAGCTCAAAGTCATATGGAGGGAATTTACAGAAAGAATTACCCAGCCTGCTCCGGTCTCCATTACTGTCTCACTCATTGTTTAACAGTGTTATTATGGCTGGCAGGAGGGGAGCGGTAATGAGGTTCCATAAGGCAGGAAAGCTTTAAATATGTATTCGGAAGTCAAATGTATGGACGACTCATATCACTCCCCAAGTAGATCTGACTCCATTTCTATTGGCATATTATATTTTGTCATCTCAGTGGACAAGGGTAGTCTTTCATATCTGCCTGCTGGTGCTATGAAAATGAGCCAAGCTTATTATCGAGAAAGATTGGAGTTATAGGAAATATATCAGTATTGTGTTCTAAGTGATTAGTTGACAAAGGTCAAATAAGGACTTGATAAGTTGATAATGACAGAAAGTTGGGATGAATGTTGTACTTTTGCAGTGTTGTCTCGGCATCATTTTTCACAATATAATTTAAGTGGGACTGAAAAAGGTTTGCTTTTCCAGTCATATTTAAAAATAAAGTTGCATTAACAAAACTTGTTGTTTCTATAGGTGCATTGATTGTAAAGATATGAAAACCTGCATGTTGTGTCATCTCAGAACTCTGTTTTGAGATTTATATCTCATCTACAGAGACCTTGAAAAAACGTCCCTTATTGCAATTCTGTTTGGTGCCACTAGTGCTACAGATATTACACACTGCACCTTTAAAATTATAACAGTTCATTTTAAAATCTACATTCTCTCAGGCTCTCGTTATGATTAAAACTGTACCTTTTCCATTTTAGCTTGATTTGAATTTTAAATTGCCCCTTGGAATGAGGGTGACAAAATGACCCTTAATACAATGCTGAGGAAAACTGTAAGATGCTTGCATTTTTAAATGATGTGGGAATGAAGAGAACATTAAACCCGATTAGTCAATGACTTGTCCTCTAATTGGGCCATTATTGTAATGAAGGCAAAAAAATCGTAATATGGCTGTAATTCACCTTTTTACTGCTCACTGAGAAAGCTACTGTCAAGAGTCTTTAGGGTGAAATAGAGAAGCGGTCGTAATGCCCTAATCACACCTCTTTGTTTTCTCTCTTCCAGGTTTTACTGCCACTTGTTCTTTATAATAATAATAATAATGGAGCTTCAGTGATAACTTCTGGATTTAGAAATGACTGAGATTCAGTGATATTTCCACACTTTGTGGGTGGGATAATAATAATAATGATCATGATAATAATAATGCATTTTATTTATAATGTGCTTTTCTTACACCCACATGCTGCAAAAAAATGGGGTTAGATCAAGAAACAGAGGCAAAGCAAATTAAGTTAAAGGTATGTGCAAAGTATAGTGACAACCTTGCTTTTGTGTTGGAAGAAATGTAAATGTAACATTCAAACTTTAGCTTCAAGCAATAAGCAATAAGCATTTTGGTCCTTTTTTGATGTTGGAATGCATAAATGCATCACACAGATGTCTTTTGTCGTTGCATCATGTATTGCTGTTTTTAAGAGAGCATATAAAGTTTAAAATACTTTTTGAAATGCTTCTTGAGATTGTTTTTGAAAGCAGGAACACATTCTGTGTGTCACCTTTCTAATCCCCTCAAGCTACCACTGATAATTTACACTACTTTCAGCTCCTGTTTAACTCTACAAGGTTCTATTTGGTTTGATTGAATTTGCTGTTGATATGGTTAATTATAGTTTAGAGTATTGGGGTGGCACCTGGGGTCAACAATCAAATTTGATGCCTTTGAGGAGCTTTACAGATAATCCAGTCATCTCGGTCTCTCCCCATTTTTTTCATGCTTATAGAATCTGCTTATAGAATAGTGGAAACCCCCCTGAAAGATTTGTGCAAAATCCCTTGAGTACACATGTATGCACACTCAGTAGCAGTCGATGGAGATCAGGGGTAACTGAAGATGCAGTTTATCGTTTTTTTTTTTTTTTTTGGTATGGGTGTGCATAAGTACATGAGGACAGAGACCAATCGGCAGTGAGAAATGGTCCCTATGAGTTATTCTCTGGAGTCTTATTACCTTTGTGTGTGCTGTGACTAAGAGAGGTTGGAGTGAGGTATGGTGAACAGTTACAGGGCTATTTGCCTCATGCTAACCTTTTCTTTTTAAGTTCACCCCAGTGTGGTGAAAAACAATTTAATGAAGATAAGTCTGTGGAGAAGTTACAGGGTGGCAGTTTGGCAGCCTATATTGGTAAAACCCATTTAGCCTGCTAAAAAAACCTGTAGCAAAAAGAGTAAATTTCCAGTAAGGAAGAACTGTAAAAAAAAAAAAAGAAGAAGTAAGGATCAGATGCTTGTGGGAGAAGAGAGGTTAAAGTTATTAGCCAACCATAATGCTTATTATAAATTAAGTTGAATACTGTCCTTTGATTGGCTAGTACATCTTCTGCTTCAGCCCCCTTCCTATTTCCTCCACGAACTAGCATTTTGCTAATGTTGTGATTTGTATCCTGAACTAGCTTATCAAAATATATTTTTTAAAACATATGCTTAGAGATTTATTTAGTATATCAAGCATCTGGAAACTAGCTTGATAAGATTGCACTTTATTTAACTAGAAATTAGAGAAAACTAAAGCAGTAAACCACTTCATGCATTAATGTTGCCACAGTTAAGGAAAGTTAAAAGTTAAAGTTAAAATCACTGCTGCTGAGTAGTGTTGCTAATTAGCCTCTTTTTACGGTTGCTAAACAAAGTGTGTTATTTTAGATAACAGCTTTGCACATTAATGTAGAATTGTGTACTAATGTGTTAGCATATTGGTTATTGTAAAACTCATCCAGTGAGAATTTAGAGTATTATTATGTTTCATAAAATATCTGTTGTTGGAAACAGCTGAAAAGTAAAGTTTAAACCATACCAAAGGTAACACATCCACCTGAAGAGACTCTTTGGAACAACAAATACATTGTCCGAGGGTTATGCATTGGGAGGCAGAGCTCCAGCTATTGTTTTCTGATGTAAAAATGTAGGTTTTGTGAACAATGAAGTATATTACATGATGTACAAATCTTTAATCTTTTCTGTAAAAAACGAATAATGTCACAAATCACCTATTCTGAAGGCACTTACAAAACTCTAACAATCATATCGCTATTATATGTTGACTTAAGTGCATGTGCGCTGTCACAACATTGACACTCACGTCATAGTCTTTTCTATGTTGCTGTGATAAGGCTTGACATATCCCCATAGCGGCATGACAGTGACACAGCAGCATGTGTTGGGGAGGCTGTAACACACTCTGACAGTCTGTGATTCTGGCGCCCATGAGAGGCGACGGTTCGTTTGCAGTTTACGACTAAACCTCAGGTCAATGCCACACCTCTTCAGCCCATTTCTGCTCCTGTCTCATTTTGTTGACATACGCTGTGGGCCAAATCTGATTGATGGACAGTATTTTTGTGGGTTTGTTTCTGACCTTAATGCAATGCATTGTTATTTAAGGTTGCCTTACATGGTGTTTCTTATTGCATATACTGCTTAAAAAAAGCATTTTTAAAAATAAAATTCTTATTTTTAATTTAAAAATTTTAAATGTATTTTTTATTTAAATTAAAAAGTTCCAATTAACATTTCAATAAATATAATTTCATTAAACACTGGTAAAGCAGTTAGAGTAGTAGTATGTATTATTTTTTTCTTGTATAATCTGATAAGGAACAACCGTAAAGGTCAGAAAAAATCATACAGCATCTTCCTATTTTTACTGTGCACTATAATCAAGTTAAAGAGAGGGAGAGACAGAAAGGAAAGCAAGATGCTAAGCAATTGAATCACGAGAGATAGATGGAAATGTTTAAAGGATGGGATGGAGGCAAGGAGAGAGGCAGGGCGAGAGAAGAACACAACTCATTTTACTTTGAGAGAATGTAATCTATCTGTCCCTTGTTTACCTGTGCGATTTCAGTCTCTCGGGCCCCCTTATTTTGTTTAAGCTCGCATTGTCTTTTATTAATCTATTGCATTGGCACAGCAAGATATTGGTTTGAGATAATGGTTTTATTATATTGTGGTGTTTGTGTGTGCGTGTTTGAGTTAGTGAGTGCATGTGTGCGCCACTTCTCCATATGTAAGGTGAGCAACGGACCGCATGATTTATTTCAATTGCATTTGCATTATGCATGACATTGTTAACAGAAAATATGTATGCATGCACTCTGAAGGCTTTCATGAATGTCAAAGGCCTTGTTCTTGAAGCAGGCATTCATATTGCCCAGTGAGACGCATCACTGCAGTCAACAGATTTTGCGTTCACTCTGACTGATTACAGCACTTAAGTTATCCACAGGTGACTACTAACTCAAAAGTCCAATTTTTAATGCAGTGTTGACTTGAATGTCAGAGTGCGATGTAGTGTTAATTATAACAAACTAGTTATAGCTCAAGTACTGTACATGTGTTGCCTCTGATTTCTGTTTAGTTTTAGTTAGAAAGTAAATGTATTGTAATTGTAAAGGTGAACTCTGATATGATTGATTGTCAATGATTTGAAACGTCTTTCCATATTGCTAGGTAATAATGCTATTCCGTGTATTGCATACATTATGATACAAAAATCTGTGGTCTTTAATATTTTAAATGTTTTTGAAATAAGTCTCTTACGCTCAGCTAGGCTTCAATTGATTAAAAAAACTTGTTAATATTATTACATTTTAAAATATCGGTTTTCTATTGTAATATATTTTAAAATGTAATTAATTCTTGTGGTGGCAAAGCTGAGTTTTTAGCAGCAATTACTGCAGACTTCAGTGCCACATGATCCTACAGAAATCATTGTAATATGCTGATTTGGTGATTAAGAAACATTTTTCATTATTATCAAAGTTGAAAACGGTTCTGCTTAATATTTTTGTAGAAACTGGTACATCCCCCCCCCCCAC
>NW_015542376.1:1780704-1792693 GCF_001515605.1 Sinocyclocheilus anshuiensis | reverse complement strand
CCCCCCCCCCCCCCCCCCTTTATATACAGTATAATCTGATTATAATTTAAAATGAGTATACATTTGTATATTTAATATTTATCTAAACATAGATTCATGTAAGAAAAAGACTGCAGAGTAGGAAAAAATATTTTCCATGACTGTCTAGAATACTTGATTCTGATTGGTCAAGTGGTGTGTTCCTTGCTAAACATTTTTGTATAATTGACATTCAACTATATAATTGATTTGTCTCAGGCAACCAAGACAAATAAGTCAAATAATTTGAATTTAAATCTATATTTCTATTTCCAATATGTCCATTTTTTTATGTATTTGGTAAGTAGTCTAATACTAAGTAGCTTAGTATTAAACGTAGGTAGCAGGTAAAATACTGTACAAAGACCTGTCAGCTTCACAACCCACTTAATCCAGTGTGCCGCCCGCGGTACACTGCATGCTTTGAGGGTTAACTTCGTGAAACACACACAAAAAAAAAAAAGGTAAACGTGTCATATATCTTTGGAACGCTAAGATTCCTGTGATTCGAATGACGCATTTTAAGATACAATCAACACAGCAGGTACAATCAGTGTCTTTGTCAGACCAACAACAACCAAATAAACAATAACAAAACTGAAGGAACTCACCTATGAAGCCTCTTGTTAGTCCACTAGTTCATTACATTCCAACAAAAATGGTGTAGTTATTCTGTAAAGGGTCCAGACTATCCAATTCAGTGAAATATTTAGTCCATAACACATTTATATGTTGATAAACATCCACGGAATGTAGTAGTATCATTTCATATTAGCCGACGGAGCGCTCAAATCCTCGGCGCATTCAGAAGTATAGCTTGTTTTTGCATGTAAACAAAACCGAATCATTGAAGTCAAAATGGCCGCTGACCTCTGATAAACATCCACGGAATGTAGTAGTATCATTTCATATTAGCCGACGGAGCGCTCAAATCCTCGGCGCATTCAGAAGTATAGCTTGTTTTTGCATGTAAACAAAACCGGACCATTGAAATCAAAATGGCCGCTGAACTCTGCCCTTTTGATTGACACCTTATTTGAGCCAATAGCTGAATCTATGAGGTGTTTACAGGCAGCGATAGCCAACTAGCTTCCAGGATGAAGGATGAGGCAGCCTCTGTTTGATGGACAGTAGACCGATCCAATTGCATCAGAGTTTGCAAATGACTGTCATTTCTGATAGCCAATGAACTTCTGAATAGAATAATATGCGACTTTAGTGGGAGAGTGTAACATATCGTGCGCAGAAGTCCGTGCGCAAAAAGGATTATAGTGACTGGTGCGTCCGTGCGTAATGAGCGCTCTGTGAGAGATAACGGGGAAAAGGTGGTTATAGGTAAAAAATTATCAAAGAGAACGCGAAAAACAAACCTTTTGTTCTAAAAAGTTGTTAAACAATGTATAACAATAAAATTGGCCGGACAATAAAAGTGTTTTTTGACCAAGAGAGCGATGTTTCATCCATTGAAGCAGATGAGAGGAGATGCTTTTGGATGGAGGAGACATCGCTCTCAAAAAGTAAGTGTTTTATTATATTATATAATTGTATTTATATATATTTTACATATAATTATGTATATTATACATTTTACTGTATATATTGAGGTATGTGTTTGTGGTGTTCTTGCTTCTGTCGTGTGTGTGTGTGTGTGTATATATGTGTGTATTTATGTGTGTGTGTGTATGTATTTATGTGTGTGTGCATGTATGTATGTATGTATGTGTGTTACTCACAGAGTCTCCCGTCTTTGCAGACACAAACTGACTGATGAGTCCGTTTTCCTGACAGAATCGCTGATGCTTCTCCATCTTTACTGTCCGCATGTGCTCCAGATCAACTGCACACACACACACACACACACACACACAAGCTGAGCGGTTCTGATTAAAGAAACACTGAATTCTGTCAGTTTGACTGGAATCACTGAACTTGATTATTTGATAGAAACACTGACTGATAAAACATGGTGCTTTCCTCACACATCTCTGGGTGTAGATGTCCTGAAAGGAGGGAAGCTCACCTCCGACGATGTGCTGGGCTGTCTGAACTATTCTCTGCAGGGCTTTCTGGTTGAGAGCGGTGCAGTGCCCGTACCAGGCGGTGATGCAGCCAGTCAGGACGCTCTCCACAGTGCAACTGTAAAACTGTCTGAGGATTTTTGAGCTCAGACCAAATTTCTTCAGTCGCCTGAGGAAGAAGAGACGCTGGTGGGCCTTCCTCACTACTGACTGTGTGTGAGTAGTCCAGGTGAGGTCCTCGGTGATGTGAACGCCGAGGAACTTGAAGCTGCTGACCCACTCCACTGGAGTCCCATCGATGGTGATGGGGGAGTGCTCACTGGTCCGTCTCCTGAAATCCACCACCAGCTCCTTGGTCTTCTTGATGTTCAGAGAGAGGTTGTTGTTGTAGCACCTGTTAGTCAGTTAGTGCACACCTCTTCTCTGTGTGTGTGTGTGTGTTTTATGTGTTTGTGTTTGAGGTGTTCTTGCTAACTTCTGTCATGTGTGTGTGTGCGTGTTATATGTGTTTGTGATTTGAGGTGTTCCTACTAACTAATGTTGTGTGTGTTGCTTTTTTTTTTATATCACAGACAATCATCTGACATTGAATCGAGTGAAGTCTGGGAGCCAGTCAGCAAAAAGCCATATATTGAGGGACATGATGAGAGTGAAGACTGGGAGCCAGTCATGATGACAGCACCTCTGAAAAAAATCGTAAAAAGCACGACATAATGTGTTTATGCTTCAGTTACTATGTGTCAGCAATTATTGACAGTGAATCTGGATAAGAAATTGAATAGGGCTAAGTGTAAGCTTTCATTAGAGCCCAAAATTATGACTGTACTTAAAGCGATTCAAGAATTACAGCATTTTATGTGTCGTTGGTTACAAAGGGTCATTTGGAGTCTCCAAGTGGCTTTTTTTGGGAAGCGCCTAGACATAAATTTAGATAAACATGTGTAAAACACTAATTTTCTAAGGTATTGTTATCAAATTTGAAACATTTTGCTTGGTAAGACTTTATTCTGTGATCCAAATGTATTTTCCAGCTAATAGCTCCCAGCTATAGTCATCCGCAGGCATCACAAAAAAAAAATGTAGGCGGATTTTTTATTTTATTTTTCAGTGTGTTCAAAGTTCTATTACTCAATACCAATAAGACTTACAGTGATTCTGACTGTTGAGGAACACACCTCAGAATGTCACCTTACAAAAGAGACCAAAACCATGTATGTACTCCAAATGGTTCAAGAACAGCATGCAATTTACTTTGGGTATGCCTTTTTTAGGCGTTTTAGGCAAATTTTACAGGAACGGTAAAGGATTAAATCAAGTGTGGGTGAAGAGATTGACCTTGCCATGAATTTATATTGAAATGTTCTTTCCTGCTGTCAATCAAGCTATGGTTAGTTCAGATCGAACAATGTTTGAGGTCTGATCTCAGTTTTATCAGTCAAAGCTCATCAACAGAGCTCGTATCGATGGCGATGTTGCATATATTTGTCTGGTTCAGCTCACAGACACTTTAATGATGATGGTCTCTTCTATCTGTGGGCTCTCCCTGGGCTTTGCTTGTTTAAAGTGTGATTCAGTACAGTGGCATGCTATTGCTTAAATAATGAATTGCCACCCTACAGTATTCACTTTATTGCATTGTTTTTAGTCAAAATTCAACTGGTCTCTAAAGCATCAGGAAGGATATGCATCCAGATACAAATCCTAAAGCCTTCATCTTAAAAATGTTCTCAAAAACAAGATGAAAAGGGATTTATTTTATTTTTTATATTATTATTATTTTTGCAAACATGAAGCAAAGCAGGTGTTGCTATCTGTCCGTATCTCTAAATAACACACAGGTAACGTAACACTTCCATTCCAAGTTTCAATTAAAAACAAGGTTTTGACACTCACTGTAATTTTGCAGTGTTTTAACTGCCCAAGAATGTGTGTGCGAGTGTGTAAGTTGTTAAAATCCGAGCTGGTTGTTTTGTTCAGTACCATATGTGGAAACTAAACCAATATTTTTAAGCATAAAACATAAGTGAAACAGATGTTCCTGAAGTGTGATTCACTGATTAGGCGCTATGTAAAACACATACTGTAACTGAGTCAAAATTAATATTTTAACACTTTTCTTCAGTTTGCTTTGAGATGTTTTGGTTTGGAGTTAACTTAATATCAACTATAAACTTAATATCAAAACTTCTGTCCAAGTGACTTAAATGTTACATTTCTGCGCTGACCTGGTTGTATTCATTCCGATCAGCATTATTATGCCAGAGGAAATATATTCCATGAAGAGAAATAGTTCTTCTAAGGCAGGGGTCTTCAACGTTTTTCATGGCAAGGACCCCTTAGGCGATAGAGACATGGAGCAGGGACCCCCTGATACAAAATATGTCAAGCAAAGCTACACATAAAGTCTATAGCCTTCAATATTAATAGAAACTAACCATGTTATGATTAAGAATAAACTATTTTATGTAACATGTATATTATGTTAAGACAGTAAGATGAGAACTATGCACATTATTGTTGTTGCACACATTACTGCCTGTATATTACTTGTTAAAATGCATGTCACAAGTCTGTGATTGGATACATTTCTCACCGCTGCAAAAACATGTTGTAAACAGAAACATTTCACGTTCTCCAGAGCTCAAACTGAAAAACGCAATTGAGCGTTTGCTAAATCTGTTTTGCCTATAATATAATTGCAGTATCAACTGAGGGTGCTCTTGCTTTTGTTTCAGGGTGCTTATATTTAAAATGGACTAAGTGATTTTTTTTTAAAAAAATTTTTTACCCATGTTTTAATTTTATTAACGAAAAATTACTTGTGATCAAACATAAATTGGCAGATCCCCAGCAGTACTGCTGCGGGTTAGGGTTAGCGGTACTGCAGGGGATCTGCCAATTAATGTTAGTCAATTTTAAATATAAGCACCCTGAAACAAAAGCAAGATCACCCTCAGTTGATACTGCAATTATATTATAGGCAAAACAGATTTAGCAAACGCTCAATTGCATTTTTGAGTTTGAGCTCTAGAAAACCTGAAATGTGAAAACCTAACCCTAACCGTCGCGGACCCCTGGTTGAAGTCCCTTGTTCTAAAGAGAAACATGTATAGTGCTAATACAAGTGTGAATCAAACGAAGTCTGTAGAAAATATCAAGCCCATCACCACAGAGATCAGTCTGTCCTCATAAATGTACTGAAATAATGAAACATCTGACAGTCAAACAAAAGTGCAATTTTGTTATGCTTGATAGAGGCTGTCAGGGTGGATGTGAATGTAATATTCACAGAGTTGGTGTCAAGAGGAATCTCGAGTTTTACATGAAAAATGCTCTTATAGGATGCAGTGCTTGTGCTAAATAGTCATTTCAATGAACTGTAAAGAGTTACAGGATAATTGGAAGGTCAGGAAAATAGCCCTGGCTTTATCCGAAACATAATAATTATATTTAATACATTTTGAAATCTTTGATTGCTGTAATTTTCTGCCATTTAAAAGGCAATTTTTCACATATGGGGTTATTTTTGTCTTTATTATGCTTAAACATTTTTTTTTTCAATAATTTCGTATTTTTTAAAGACTTTAGACCAGGTTTGAGTTGGTTTATGGTGCAGTCTATTTTCAGTTCCTCAAAATCGCAACGCGCCAACAATGCGCCTGACCACACCTCTTTTTTAGACCAGCACGCCCATGGGCACACAAATGGGCACAAATGCATTTGCTATTTAAACAACGTGGCGCAGGATGCTATTTAAACAACGCGGCGCAGGATGGGAAAATGAGAACTGCATCGGGCTGAAACTAGCAAAAACACTTGCGCCGCGCCTTGTGCAGGGTGTATGATAGGGCCCATAGAGCTGAGTATCATCAGCATAACAGTGAAAGCTAACACCATGCTTCCTGATGATATCTCCCAAGGGTAACATGTAAAGCATGAAAAGCAATGGTCCTAATATTGAGCCTTGTGGTACTCCATACTGCACTTGTGATTGATACGATATCTCATCATTCACTGCTACGAATTGATGATGGTCAGATAAGTATGATTTGAACTGTCAGATAAGTATGATTTGAACCATGCCAATGCAATTCCAGTAATGCCAACATAATTTTCTAGTCTATTCAACAGAATGTTGTGGTCGATAGTAGGGCTGGGTTTTGACACAAATTTCACGATTTGATTCGATTCTCATTCACAAGCTTGCGATTCGATTCGATTACCAATTAGATTTGAATCGATTCAATATCGATTATTTTGCATATATATCAGGTAAAGTACATGCCAAATTTTCTCAAGGAAAAAAAATCTCTCACTAATGCTGTAAAATATACATGAGAGTCAGTTGGTACTACAATACTATAATATTGAAGGTTAAAATTAATGAAGATTTTTCAATAATAAAGTTACAGTTACATAATAATATTTCTACTTCACTTAGTTTTGAAATATAACCATTTAAATGGTGGCTGTCATAAAAACTTAATGGATTTATTCAAACATAAATGAAACATTGAAGAACAGTAAAACATATAATGAATATGTTATATGGTGCATATATTAAGCAAAATGCCCCTCTCTACAGTTTATTTTTATATCTGACTAATGAGTTTATGGTCACTGAATATGTTTTTTCTGAGGTAAATGTGATGTTATGTGACATTGTTTACAAGCCGTTATATTGAAGTCTTTGCGCGGCTGAAACACTGATTCAGAGATTACATGAGACAGGATACGGATTGTAAAGTTGTACTCTTTCTTTTAACTTACCTTCGGATGTTTAGTCATGTTTATTTTGTGCTGAAACTGGCATTAATGTGGAGGAGATGATCAGTTCACGTGCGCCTCGCGCTGCTGCGTCTGTTGAACTGAGGTGCTACAGCGATCTGTCACTACACATTAAACAGCGCCAAAACGTCATTTATTGTTTAAATACTGCAATACAATGGACAGAATTTGAAATCTGAGACTTTTTCATATTAAAAGTACAATGCACAATGCTTATTGCAATTTATTGGATGGGAAGTACCCTTCAACATTCCGTTCATTAACTGAAAACAGCTAGACTAATCGATTCTTGGGATTTAAGAATCGATATTGTTCCGTAAAAATGAGAATCGATTAATATCGAGATATCAATATTTTTTTTACCCAGCCCTAGTCGATAGTGTTGAACGAGGCGTTAAGCTCCAGTAGCACTAATAGAGAAATACAACCATGATCGGATGATAAGAGCAGGTCATTTGTGACTCTGATGAGAGCAGTCTCAATACTATGATACAGTCTAAATCTTGACTGGATTTATTTATTTTTCATTATTTTAGCCCTTGTACTGAATAAATACCTGGGATTGTGTTTGTTTTCTTCTAAAAGAGATGAAAAGTAAGCAGATCAAGCAGTTTTTAAGGCTTTTATGTAGGAGGAAGTACTTTCCCTCCATGCAAAACGAAACAGCTTTCTTCCAGCTGCGTACTATTTTCCTGGGCTGCTCTCAGTGGTCCTTTTCATTGTTCTTTCGTGCTTTGCATTTAGTGCATAAATGTACCTGTGGTTATGTGGTGAGTCTTGCTTATGGTATTCTGGTCTCTGCACTTTGGGTTTTCACTCTTTTTCGTATGCAATTTACAGTCCTACATCAGCTGAAAAAGTGTCATTGAGGTGAATTTGGAACCTCTTCAGGTATCATAGACCTCCCTGGGAAAATTCAAATGAGGTGTTGTATATGCCATTGTTTGAGGCTAGGTGTTAAGAGCTTTTCCTGTGCTCCTTAACTTGAGAGCCACATACTTCACATGTCAGACAGAGCCAGGAATGAGCTCTGGTAGTGTTACTTTATCCAAAATGTTCTGCTGGCGAATAAGAATGCTGGTTATTTGCTTTCTGGTTCCAGCAGAAATGCAAAAAGGTAAATCTTGGAAATCACAACAGCTGGAAGGGAATCATCCTTGCTTGACTTCAAAGGAAGATCTTCTGTATAAAAGAAAAAAGAAAAAAGTAAGCTGTGCTTCATACCCTACAGGCAGAACAAAGAGGCTTCAAGAAAGACTACATGGACCACATATTCATCCTGTAAGGCAATAGAAAGTGTGTGTAAGTGAGTGAGTGAATGCATAAACCCCATTTTCTCTCAGAGCCATCAACTTTTTGAAAGCATTGATAAGTGAGATACATTTATATAATGGCGTTCCTTATGAGCTTCCTGAACGTTGAGACGTTCAGCAACTGAATATGCCCTACTTCTGTTCTTCTGTCATATTTGCAAGATTTTTGACAATGTATTGTTTTGCCAGTCCTTTTGGATTTTGTGTCACGAAACACAAAAAAGGCCTACCATAGGGTGTACCCTCTTTCCAGCACAAATAATCTGCACTTTGCAATGTTCTGCTATCCTTTCAACAAATCCACATGCAGGAAAGACAAAACAACCAAGGCAATTCATTGATCACGTAAGCCTGCGAATTAATGTAGAATTTTTTTTGTATAAACAACGGCATGTATATCAATCAGAGGGAAGACAGGGAGAAGTTGAAAGCTTTGTAATGCTCTGGGGTGTTTAATGCATTTTAAACCTTACCTTTGAAAATATCAAACATAGATTTGACAAGCAAGGCTCATTGTTCAGTGCAGAAACACACATAAGAGCTGTCAAACTGATCTGTTACCAAAAAGAAGTATATATAGCACTTCAGATGAGTACTTTTGTACAGAAGATGAAACCACATGCAAACCTGACATGGGTTTCCTATGTACGTGTCACCCCAATTAGGTATTAAAAAAAACTTGACTTAGTCAAGTCTAAATGATCCTAATTCATCCTAAATTCATCCTATTTTCTAATTGCATATTATTGATCTTATTGGGAAGAACCATCCATGCGTACATTTGTAAAAAAAACAAAAAAAAACAAACAATTTTTATTAATTTTTTTAATCAAAATATCATAACTTGATCTTCTGGTCAAACAACAGAATTATCTCTGGTGACAGATACTGGACTTCTCCAGGTGATTAGTCTGCATAATCTATGCCCCTTACTTACAATTGACTGATAGCTCACATTCAGATCTGCTTCCATCCAATCAACAATGAAAGGATGGAACCAAGTCCCAGCCCTAATTTTTTTTTTTCTATTTTGATAATCTGTTTCACTTGAATGTTTGTCACAATACAGAAGAAGTGATATGTCACCACATCAATTTCATTGTGTCATCAGTATTTAGGTTCAGAAGGCTATCTGGTTTAGATATTGTGTTATTGGTTATTGTTGTGCCTTGCAGAGCAAGACTTTGCAGTTATTCTTGCCAATAGAGCTCCGCTCCTATAAACTGCAAATAAAAACAAAACAAACTGCGGTTGGTCTCGTTACATGCTAGTTTTGCTGTTAAATCATGATTAGGCCATTGAATGTAAATGTATGTTGTTCTGACCTTTATAATCTTTGAACTTTGGATCAGTCAAATGTAAAACTACTGAAGATAAATTAATCAGAACACACACATTTATGAGAACTCTAATGTATACTACAGTTAATTTATCTGAATTGAAAAGGTTTAGGCAGTCAAAAATATGGAACTGCCCCTTTAAATGCCAGCTTTTAGCAAACATATTTTTAGCAAACAAACATGGTGTGCTGATGTAATTGCACTGTATAGGTGCTTAAATGCTAAGTAGACACAAACCTGCAGCACATTTTCCTCTCCCTTTCTTCTATTGCTCCTCTTGGATAACCTTTCAGTTAAAGGCCTATAAGTGTCCAGTTATCTGTACTGTTTCTAACTCATTATTGGATTTAGTCTGTCATAACATTCTCTATCTCTGAGCTGTTCCCTCTTCCTCAGAGTGGGAGAGAGGGAGGATTGAACCATTGTTTAAATGTTTCTATTGTGTCTTCAGCATAATTGCTTTGTTTTTACAAGGACTAAACGGTCAGAGATAACCCACCAAGGCCTGTGTGTGCGTGTAAGCGCGTCACTGCCTCAATATAATGGATATGGATTTGGCCTTTCCCTCTGTCTTACCTTGTCCTTTCATGTATACAACTTCACACGTATTAGAGGACAACACACAGAGAGGATTTTATCAGCACAGCTCCAGAAACCTCTATAATCTTAACTTGTGTCCATATCTTTATTTCAGTTCGGGGATTTACGATTGTGTATCCTCTCTAGTGTATCTTCAACATCTGCAGTACCGCGTTCACACTATTTGCCTCTGCTTTAGGTAACTCATTGATTACTTCTGCTTTATTCATAAAGGATTAATTTCAGGGGCAGTGTACATTTTTATTGCAATCATTACTAAGGACATTGGTGGTGGCTCAGTGGTCTGGTTAGTGCTTTATAATGAAGTCAAAAGAGCTGGCGCAGAAAAGCAAATGAATAGCGGTTATAGACTCAATGTCAACTCCAGACATATAATGCTTTCAAATTGTGAAACTCGTGTATTAAATAAATTCAATGCACACAGACTGAAGTAGTTTAAGTCTTTGGTTCTTTTAATTGTGATGATTTTGGCTCACATTTAACAAAAACCCAATTCAATTTGAGTTGAATTACTGAAATAAATGAACTTTTCCACGACATTCTAATTTATTGAGATGCACCTGTATGTTCCTCTGCTCTAACAAAACCCAGTTCCCTTTCAAGGGAACTTCGAACTGTGTCCTCTAGGGGTCGCTATGGGGAATGCCTCGACGTGACCCGTGTCTGAAGCATACATTCAAAAAACACCAACAACATGTTGGCCGGCGACAGCCTATGACATCACTACCGGTGCGACTATAGTCTGTGCGCTGTATAGACTGTAGTCTACTCTACCAGGATCAGGAAACAGTCCTCCATAAAATGTGCTGCACACATCTGAATATTTGGGTTGAACTGTTCTGGAACAGTGTTGTAAATACAACTTAACCAATGATTTCTAGTCGTGTGCTCTTTTGGAAGGCCAAACAAAGTAGTTTTGCTTTCACAACGAAACACAGCATCACACACGGCGGGCTAGAGTGAGCGGAGGCCGGAGGGCTTGAGAACGGTGCGGACAGGGGATTCGACGTAGGAGCGTCCGGCGGGCTTGCGGCAACCACATGTAACGACCCCGGGCTGGACTCCGCTTTGTCCACAGTGAAAGCCGATCCGGCGATCCACAGCACTAAGTTGATGTATTCCCTCAGCGACCAGCACGGATCAGCTCTAAGCGTGACGAAGCGGATATCGTCCTCTTTTGGAAGACCAAACAAAGTAGTTTCGCTTTCACAACGAAACTCTTTGGATTTGAGACTTTAGTCTTTGCAGCTTTACAGATCTTCTTTATGCACCAAGAGCTTGTAACACTCCAAAGAGAAAGGAAAAATTGAAATTGCATCATATGACCCCTTTAAGGAGGGGCTTTCCCTCTCACGCTCGTCAGCCGTGGACGAAGGTGAGCCGCTGGAGGATGATGATGTGATTTCCCTAACATCGTCTGATCCAGGGGCCAGTGCTCTGCTGGGTTCGGCCCAGGAAGAGCTGGAGATGTCTGAGGCGGGCGAAGAAGTTGATGCTGAGCCCTCCCAATCCTCCTGCCTTGCGTATGATGAGCTACTGGAGGTTATGGATCGCGCCATAGAGGGTTATTTATGAGCATGGTGCTTTCTTCCGAGCGTTCAAATTTTCTCCCCTTCTGAGGAGTGGAATTCCCCACTTTGTGGGCTGCCCTCGTGGTTAGCAGTGCTCCCCTCTATCAGAGGGTTGCCTATGAGCACGCTGCCTCCCTTCTGAATTCGGAGTTCTCCTCTCACGTGGAGAGTTGAGTTCTCTGTTTTCCCAGAGCACCTGGAACCAACAGACATCAGGCGATCTAGGCCCTTCCTCTGCCGCCCTGATGCGCTGTTTTTTTTTTGGCTAAGCTTGCTATATGCTTACCCTTCAGGTTTTCTAATGAACAGGCTGTAGGTCGAGCCTCCCTCTCGGCTGCGAG
>NW_015542376.1:1772834-1779516 GCF_001515605.1 Sinocyclocheilus anshuiensis | reverse complement strand
TGAATTCGGAGTTCTCCTCTCACGTGGAGAGTTGAGTTCTCTTATCCCAGAGCACCTGGAACCAGCAGACATCAGGCGATCTAGGCCCTTCCTCTGCCACCCTAATGCGCTGGGTTTTTTTCGGCTAAGCTTGCTGTACACTTACCCTTCAGGTTTTCTAATGAACAGCCTGTAGGTCGAGCCTCCCTCTCGGCTGAGAGTTGGGTGTTATGCTCCCTCAGCTAGGCAACTTACTGCTAGCCATTCCAGCATTATACCATAGATTGAGTTGATGACTTCTCAAACATATTGTTCTTGGGATGCACCATTTCCATCTATGGGCTGCTCTTTCAGAGTGCCACGAGGGCTCCTTAGAACGATATATTTAAAATCCATGTTATGGTAAATGTGCACGCGAAGTCCCTGTGCACTTTCTAAAATCCACACTGTGGTAAGTTTGCACACTAAGCATTCTGCGTTCTTTCTAAAATCTTGTATGGTAGGGGCTATGCGCAGCGGCTTCGTGCCCTTTCTTGAGTTGGTTAGGCCCTGGTTCCACCTTGGGCACCACTCCACCTGTGTATCCTCAGGATACCTACTTTAACAGGGTGTTGCTACTAGGGGTCTGTTGAGACAGTTCCTTCAGCAAGCTCATGCAGAGCAAGCGGTAGCCCCCTAGGTGACAGGCCAAGACCTAGTACGATTCTAGGCACTTGGTCGTATCCCCTTAAAGGAATTTATTCCTGATTCCAAGCCTTGAGCTCTACCCTGGGCCCACAAGTTCTGGCCCTAACAGGTAAGTTTTTTGGGGTATGTAGCTTAGGCCTTTGGCCGTAGGGGATAATGTCACTGACAGCCGTCTAACGTCCCAGGGGCAACTCCCTTAAAGCTTTGGTAGAGTTGGTACTTAGTGCTCACCTGTGGTTTGGCATGCACTCCCCAGCATGGTGGCATGGGTATACCGTTCCCCATAGTGACCCCTAGAGGACGCAGTTTGAAGTTCCCTTGAAAGAGAATGTCCTCTAGCTTCCTGCCATGCTTCGGACGCAAGCTTCAGACAAAGAAGCGGATGACGTGTTCTCCCGGCGCCTAGTTATACTATAGTCGCACCGGTAGTGACGTCATAGGCTGTCGCCAGCCAACATGTTGTTGGTGTCTTTTGAATGTATGCTTCAGACACGGGTCACGTCGAGGCGTTCCCCATAGCGAGGCATAGATGTTTTCAGCTATAGGAAAGGTTATTCTTTTGACCCCAGGAAGAACATTGTAAAAGCACACTACAACTAATTAAATGTCCAAAACACTTGGCAGGAGTGTGCTGCTATAGTGTCTACACCACTCAAAGTCTTGGTATGTGATGGTGCATTGCATTTACTCATGTTTAATGCCTGGGGTCTCTGTGTCATATATCCATGGTGGATGTTTGAAGCATGGCATCAAAGTCCCTTCAAGTAATGTCGGATCACTTGGTGGCCATCTTGGTAAAGCATCCTGCAGCTGTTTTCTAAATGGGTCATTAAAGTACAGCTCCTGTCTGCTTGAATGGGGAGTCAATAACGACTTTCAAGTCAAGTCAAGTCAAGTCTGCTTTATTGTCAATTCTTCCACATGTACAGCACATACACACAGAGAATTGAAATTGCGTTACTCTCAGACCCTTGGTGCATACAGGTAACACTAACAGTAGAACATAAATACAGATATACAGATTCAATATAAAATACAACTATACAAATATACAAATAAGGTCAAATGTAAAAAAAAAAAATATATATAAAAAAAAATATATATATAAAGCAGCACACGGCACATGGCAGATAGAGTGCAAACCAGTGAAGTAAACATTTTTGTCCAGGTGTGTGAGTGCTGAGTGGAGGGTAGTGGCGATGGCGTCATCGGTCGAGCGGTTGGACCGATATGCAAACTCCAGGGAGGGGGGGAGGGCAGACTTGATGTGGTGCATGACTAGCCGTTCAAAGCACTTCATGAGGATGGGGGTAAGTGCAACTGGATGGTAGTCATTGAAGCAGGACTTTATGTAAAGTCTGCAATAAAACCAGACAAGAGTGGGATCATAAAGTTGATTTATTTAATCTAAAATAAAGCTAAAAACAGTATTTCTACTACCTGGTCTCATGATTAGTCATATGAATTCATATGAATTTAGGAAATTGTAAGAATTATTCTGTAGTTGGGAGAACTGTCTATTTTCAGGCTGTTTTGAATTAAATAGTTTATCAAAAATATGATTGGCTTTTTCAATTTGAGGGCAGGACTTCCATTTCTTCATCTGCTGTCTACAGTATTTGCACATTATGATTTTTCCAATAATTTTTTTTCTTTTAATTTTGAATTAATTTTTTTTCTATACTGTGGCTAGTATCAAAGTTGAAAATATGTTATTAGTAAGTTTTCATAAACCAGATACAGTACTTTGCACTCTTTGTTAATTTATGTTAATTTGATGTTAATTTAGAATTTAGGGATGCATTGTAGTTTTCTAAACTGCTTTTATATAAATTCCCATATCTATTTGCTACAGGTTTAAGTTAAAAACAGTTCTAGATGGAAGCAAAATCTGTTACTCCCTGGTTTCTGCTATAAATGCTTTTTCATTTTCTCAGGTGATTTCAAACTGCTTATACTATCCCCCTTTTTTGTGCTGCTTAAATGGCCTATTGTAAATCTTGAGTTCAGTGTAGTACCGGCTCTGTCTAAGACGGCATAATTAGACACGGGTGGGATGGTGTGGGAGTAGTGGGATGAGACAAATATAGTTTGAATATAGCCTGAAACTCAGGGCCGCATTAAGACCGCACTGGCCCCCGGGGCTATGACTTACTGCAGGGCCCCCCATCACAATAATGATATATATATATATATATATATATTGATGTTCTAAACCTGTATGAGATTCCTTCATGCTGTTGAACACAAAAGAATATATTTGGAACAATATTGGTAATCAAACAGTTGCTGGGCCCTCACTACTTCCATATATGAGAAGAAGAAGAAAAAAAAGAAAAAAAACACTATTGGAATCAGTTGGGACCAGAAACTGGTTAAGATCATTCTTCAAAATATCTTCTTTTATGTTGAGGAGAAAAAGGAAATTCATAGAGGTTTAGAACAATTTGAGGGTGATGACATATGATGACAGTATCTTCATTTTTGGGTGAATATCCTTTTAAGATCTCATCATATATCTGATCATATAAGATCTCATATAGCTTAACACATGCTTTATCTTTAACTATTAACATTCATTTAAGACAAAAATAACTGTGTTTACGAGGATACTCGGCCAATCACGGGCCCCCTCCTTGCTCGGGCCCCGGGGCTTCAGCCCCGCCTAGCCCTATGGTTAAAACGGCCCTGCTGAAACTGGATACTGGCTCTGCAGACATGAAATCAGCAACTCACAATGGAAAAAAGCAATCAAAAAAAAAAAATGCAGTTGGAAAGTCAAACAGTATTTAATAAATAACAAGCATGTTTTTTGTATCTTCATTGTCTTTGTCGGTCTTTCACTCTCTCTTTTTCTCTCTCTCTTTTAAATTATGAAGCGCTCAGATGATCGATGTGGATGAGGGGAGTTGTGATTGTTTGTGTTGAGATGTCACAGCATGGTGACACTGATGTCTTTTTCTCTAGCCGTGGGCCAGCGTTAACGAGACATGTCCCACAATTCAATTCAACAGACATTTCCCTGCCCATCATTTCTCACCCTCTGGTGTTTATATTTGGCTTTATCATATGATTTATAGCAATCAAAATATCATAAAAATACAAATGTCAATAATGATGTTTTATGTGCTAAAATTAATTATGTTGTGGCAAGAAAGGGAATGATTTCTTGAGGGAATTTTAAGAGTGAAATATTCATTATAAAGTGGACAACACCAGTTGTGGATTCTCTGACATTCATATAAATTAGGTTAATTTAAGTAATAGTGATTAAATTAGAGGGTAAACATTCTGTATGTTACTAAAGGTAACTCATTGGTTTCTATATCCTTGCTTTGTTTCTTTTTTAAAGATTTTTTATTACATTTTATTACATGTTTTATTACATTAACATTTTATTGCATTATATTACCAGTAACATTTTATTACATCATATTACCAGTTTCTTTTTGGATTTCTTCAAAGTGTGAAATGGAGCTGATAATTCAGCTGGGCACCTGCCATTGAAAGGAAAGGGAATGTTAACATATGGTTTTCTTCAGGTGTTGTCCAAGGCCTCCAGTCATCTTCACAGGTCCTCTGTCCTCTCTCTCCCTCAGCTCTCTGTGGACCTCACTGAATCCTGGTGGAGGAGTTTATATGAGCTGCCAATTTAACTCACATTCTAAAATGTTTTCCCCCTGGTCAAGATGGTAAGGAGCAAATTAAGGGTATGAAGAAAGAAAACAAAAGCTAACACAAATCTGCATTTAATTTTTCCTGTTATAGTTTGAACATTTGAATTGTATTTTGCAAAATGTACTCAATCTGACCTGGAATTTTGGAGACCCCAGGAAACTGGCCACATTGGTCCATAATCAAGCCCTGTTTTTGTGACATCACTTATCACCTCTCAAATGATCTTACTGCATAAAACAAGGTTAAAAAAAAACTAAATTTGTCATTTTGAAAGACTGCATACTTCAGGACCCCTTCCCCCCATCTCTAACTAACCTTGCTCCCTGTCTCTCAGCCTCAGAGGAGAACAAGAACAAGCTCTCCTTCAGTGCTTAATTGGAATAGGGTGGACATTGTGTGCTCATCAGAAAGGGAGAAAAAGAAAAAGAAGGACAGCTAGTGCAGCGAACACTTAAAGTGTGTCAATCTGAGTAATTTTAGATATTTCCTCTCAATGAAATGATTAAAAGAGCAGAAGGACAAGTGTTTTCTGCACACTCAAATAACTGAACAGAAGGCCTGAGGGAATACAGAGGCCTGGGTTCACGGTGAACTTTTTCTTTCCCATTTTCGCAGAGTCCTCTAAATCTGTGGCTCTCAGTTGGTTTTGCTTCAGATTTGAACATCAAGGTACCAATGTATTTTATTGAACTAAATTGAATTTCGGGTTGTTTATGTTTTTGATTTGTTGATGGTGACATCTGGCTAGTTCAACTTCTAAGTTTCAGGTAAATTACACCAAAAAATAAGTCCTGTTTGGATGCACAGCCCTTGACATCAATAACATGAGATATATGTAGCATTTTGAAAACTATTTAAACAAATATTTTTCCCAGTAATACAAATTGTCATTTACTCACCCTCAAACTTGTATGATTTTGTTTGCTCTATATTCAGTGTTTCTGAATCTTTGCTAATTTCCCTCTGCCATAGCATCACATCTCATTCAGCTTTGTGCAGATCCAAGATGCATTTCACCACATTTCTGAAAAAATTATCTTTTTTGTTCCACAGAAAGAAGAAAATAATACATCTTGAATATCATGAGAGTGAATAAATGACAAAATTTTAATTTTTGTATGAACCGTCCTTTTAAGATTATAAAATGGTTTAATGATTTAATTTTCTTAATTTTGGCAATATATTTTTATAATTCAGAAGTTATAATTTAACTAATTAGGTCTTTGAAGGCAGTAATGTAACCCTTATCTTATTCAATCATTTGATTCAGGTCTTTGAACAAGAGTATCAGACAAAGATGAATCAATTCACTCACTTTCATCAGCTCAGAGTTTATCAGTATTTAAATATAAATATTTGTATGAGCCTATTTGACAGTTACACAATATATGCCCTCTATTTCATTTGAGATGTGTTCACATCAATTCAGGTTTTATGTGCTGCTTTTAAAAGGTTTATGAGGATTGCTTTGCATCTTCCTGTTGTTTGACAAGTTTGAATTTAGTCCTATGATCAGTGACACACAGCATGAATATTCATTTCCCCTTCGGGAACTCGGATCTGGTGGAGGGAATGGAGACGGGCGAGTCCCTATCTTCTTCCTCACCTGCCAGATCCACTGCCTGCTCGCTGGGATCGGAAGCCCGTTCTGCGGCTACTTCCCCCCGGAGAGCGGGCTCGGCGCTTCTCCTATCTTCCAGCATTGCCCTCCAAGCCGCTGCGAACCACTTCAGCGCTGGTGGGCAAGGGGTACTCGGCAGCGGGTCAGGCTGGTGCGTGTCTGCACACTATGTCAGTGTTACAGGCGTACCAAGCCGACCTGCTAAAAGAGCTAGATGAAGGCGAGCAAGTTAAAGCAGATGATATCTTGGAACTAAGGAGAACCGCTGATTTAGCTCTTCACGCCACCAAGGAGACCGCCCGTGCTATTGGGCGGTCCATGGCAGCTCTGGTGGCAGCGTGGGAGTCAGAGAAGGCCGGTCACTCACTGTCAAGCAGTTTCAAAAGCTGCTGGGTCTGATGGCAGCGGCGTCCAACGTGATACCTCTTGGCCTGCTGTACATGAGGCCCCTACAGTGGTGGCTCAAGACCAAGGGGTTCTCCCCGAGGGGATACCCGCTTCGCATGATCAAGGTCACGCGGCGATGCCTACTTGCCTTAGACATGTGGAGGAAACCATGGTTCTTGTCTCAGGGCCCGGTGCTGGGAGCTCCTTGTCGCCGCGTAACGCTAGCGACGGACGCGTCCCTCACCGGTCGGGGTGCGGTCATGAGTGGCCACCCTGCCCGCGGTCTGTGGAGTGGTCACCATCTGACATGGCATATAAACTGCCTGGAGA
>NW_015542376.1:1768322-1772696 GCF_001515605.1 Sinocyclocheilus anshuiensis | reverse complement strand
GTTTCCTCCGCGGTGTGATGAGGCTGAGGCCTCAGGTACGATCTCGTGTCCCTCCTTGGGACCTCGCTGTGGTGTTAGAAGCTCTCTGTAGGCCTCCCTTTGAGCCTATCGAGGAGATATCAGATCGTCTTCTCACGTTAAAGACTGTGTTTCTCTTGGCTATATCTTCTCTAAAGAGAGTTGGTGATCTGCAGGCCCTTTCTGTGGCTCCTTCCTATCTCGACTTTGCGCCCGGTCTGGCCAAAGCTTTTTTGTACCCTCGGGCGGGGTATGTCCCTAAGGTCCCCTCCTCTACACCACGGCCTGTCGTACTCCAGGCTTTTTATCCTCCTCCCTTTAGGGAGCCCGACCAGCAGAGGCTTAATTGTATGTGTCCAGTGCGAGCACTGGATGTATACGTCCACAGAGCTGCCCTGTGGAGAAAGGCGGACCAACTGCTTGTGTGCTATGGTCCCCCTAAGAGAGGTCATCCTGCTTCCAAGCAGACCCTCAGCCGGTGGATAGTGAATGCCATTACTGTTGCCTATGAGTCCTCTGATCTCCCCTCACCATTGGGGGTCAAGGCTCACTCAACAAGAAGTGTGGCGGCCTCCAAGGCCTTTCTGGCAGGAGTTCCTATGCAGGACATCTGCAACGCTGCAGGATGGTCTACGCCCCTCACGTTCGTCAGGTTCTATGACCTAGATTTGCGAGCCACTCCAGGCCCCTCTGTTCTCTTGCCATAGCTGTGCTCTTCCACACTAGGCAGGAATTTGCAAGTCTGGCAGCGTGGACATCTTGTTCCCCTAGCGTTTTCCGACGCAGCTCGAGTTCCCGAAGGGGAACGTCCCATCTGAATACCTGAAGAAATAATTAAAGCCTGTTTTGTTTCTTTCTATAGCAACAGAATCAGTTCAGTGCAATTTTGGAGTTTCGACGCAAACTCTCTTGCCAATGCAACAGGGTGTTAATTTTACACAGACCTACTGTAAATTATAAGTCTAAATTCAAAAGGAGTGATGCACAGAGATTTGAGTGTAAGAGAAGGGGGAAAAAGTATTAAAAACTTTCTTTTGTTCTTGGCACTCAGTTTTAAGCTGATAGATGCAGACCAAATTTAAACCATTCACATCTTCATATTTAACTGCTTTAGTGCTTTCTTGAGCCTATTAAAAATTGATATTTGGAAATTCTACAGTGCAACCTCCCAAACGCACACACATAAAAGGCAAGCAAATGCAAATTTAGTTTTTCTTTAATTAGAGCACAAGGCCTGAGGCACAGGGCCTATCACAAGGCACAGAGTGAATTATCAAAGGTTTACATTACCTGGGGACAGGATCCTAATTGCAGTACGTCCAAACACCTTGGTTAGAACATATCCTAGAGAAAAGGCAGAAGAAAAAAAAGCGATGCAACAACGTTCAAAGGAATAGCCTTTGACCAAAGCTTTCAGACTAACTCAGAGGCCAAGATTTGTGTCAAAAAATAAGGATGTGGCTAGAAGGGATACAGCAAAAACCAGAAGCTAACAATAAATTAAATTTTCTACCTATTAGACTGTGTTTTATTAACGTCTACATCTACCCCAATCCTAAACCTTACCCCTTACAATAATGCAAAAATAGTAATTATTGTTGTACAGTGTGAGAAAAATTACGCTATATTGATGAGTGCATGCCCAGTAGTTTTTGCTGTATCCCTTCTAGCCTTAACCAGAAAATACGGGAGGAAAAACAAGAACTGAAAACCAAAAAAACATCCCGACCTCTACAGACATATTCAGAGCAGTGAAAAATCAAAGAATCTGTTTCAAATCGCTCATTAGTCTGTCGTCTCTGCTGTTAGATGTCATCCTCTCCAAAACCAGTGAACTGAATCTATAAAAACGAATGTGGCTGTAATAAACAATACATGATGTACAGATCAGAACAGAGGCCATGGGGTTTCACTGCTTTTCTGCTCTGCTCTGCTCCAAGAAACTAAAAGAACATGATTGCTCTCTAAAGTATTTCTGGGCACAAACTGATGGTGGTATATGATGATATATGATGCTAAAGTATGGTAAGATGGTCACAATTAAAATTCCAGGAATTTGCCACCTGTCACTGTACAGGGAAAAGTGGATTGAAATGAATTTATAATACTAAATACATTTTTACCAAAGATCATTTCTGCACATTGCTTTTAGGGAAAGCAGCAGACTCAAGAAAAAAATGGCTGTTTTAGGTTGCTTTCTCCACTAATGGTAATTTAATGTGTGTCATACAGTATGAGCCATGCAGTCATCATATCATGTGCTATAAAAATGATATGTTGATCACCACCTGTTTTTTCTTTATTTTTTTTTCTCAATGATAGACCTCGGCAACTCTTACTCTTGTGCTATCACTCTTTTTAGGCCCTTTACGGATTTTCTCCATGTCTGTGGGCAGATATAGACGTTTATCTCGACGGGGTGCATGCATTAAGGAGAGCTAAACAGTTTTGACATGCCTGTGTCACTGACTTTCAAACCGCTTTCTGGGGTCGCACTGCGTGTGTAAAGTGATTTTTTCTTTCTCTTACTAAACCAAAAGCATGTTTGCAATTGCATGTGCATATTTTATATGGGCCGACAGAAGACATTAACAAATGTGTTCCCCCATGCCGATTACTGTAACAGCATGTGGTATGCCACAATGAGCTCCTGGTGAAAATGAGTGAAAGAATATGACAAGAATCAAAGAGTTGAGAGTTCAAACAAAAGATAGATTAAAGTAGCAGCATGAATGCATTCAAAATATAACCTTTAATAAATCAAATCAAACCAAATTTCTACTGCAAATCTTTGGATGCATAACAGTGACAGGTGAATTTGGTTCCAAGTTTTGTTGTAATTTCATTGGGCAGCGTGAGTGTATCTCTGATTAAATGGAAGATATGTTTTCTTTATTTTAATAACTGACTTTCAAATATATAAATATATATTTTTAATTTATTTTACATTTTAAAATATATTTTTGTCTTTCCCCACAGCACTGCTTTACCTCTGCTGCAGACCCTAGTTTTGAAAACCCTGTTCCAGAGAATAATGCTGGTCTAGGTGAACATGCTGCATCTTTCAAACGGAAATGGAATGGATTGTCAAACAAAAAGATTATTGTTATTATTATTATAATTATTTTTATTGCATTTATCATTGTTGTTTTATTTAAATATTTTTTGTATCACATGTGCTAGAATGCCATTCCGGTCCAATTTAACCCCTGGAGATAAATCACGAAACCATAGCAACACTAGATGGCCCATAATAAAGTGAGTGCATGCTCTTGATGTTTGCTTTTCACTATCTCATTTTTAGAGGACAGCTAATGGACCATACAAATATTCAGTCTCATTCCCCCTGATGGAGTCCTCTGTAGACACTGCCTATTAAAAGGACAACTGTGACTTTTGTCGCTTGTCCTGAGGGAAAGAGGCCTTGGTGTCGCTTTTATAGAGCTCTGAAATATTTAAAGCATCATCATGTCTATTGCGCAAAGCCTGTTAAACATTTAACCCCATCAGGCAAGGTCAAACACACAAGCATACACATGCGCACAGTGTAATCAGGCCACAGTGGGACAAATTACATATTAACAAGGGCTTTAAGTCTATTGTGTTGATGCTTTTTTCTCAGTGGGTGCTATTAGAGGAGCTTTGAGTGTGTGTGAGAGTGTGTGGCAGGATGGGAATAGCCTTCAATGTGAAGTGCAGCAGTGAGGTGGTGTCTGACTTTTTCTTTCGGTCGGCTGTCCCAGATGTACTGTAATCTCAACTCGTGGCCCTCTAGCACTATGCATATCATGCTCTTAGGTCATTGCTGTAAGGAGTCATGTTTAATCAGCATCATTATTGGATTCTAACCATCTATTCCAGTCTCGTTACAAGAAAGACAGATACTTTTTGATATTGTGCCACTGAAATATGGTGTTAATCTTCTGAACTGGCTGACAAAATGACACTACGAGTTTTCAGATCTCTGTCCTGTGGTGGTTGAATCGAGCTGTTGAATTTTTGACAGCCATCACAGTCCAGTCCTCTAAGTGAGTGCAGGAATTCCATTGGGAAAAGACGTCCAGCCAGTTTAGAAGAGAGGATCAGCTGCACTCTTATAATTAAATGCCAAATTTATATTTGGGGTCTAAATAATTATGAATTAAAAGTGTGACCAGATCAAAATCAAATCTGAGCATACTAAATTATCACTGGAAAGAAAATCCTCAGAGATTAAGGTTCATGGCAGGCACATTTGCAGTTACGCTTATAGAGTTTCACATGCTTATGTATGTTTTTATTTATGTAAGTCATTGAATTAAAGACTACAATACTATCACAGGTAACACATTTCAATGAACATTTACACATTGTTAT
>NW_015542376.1:1762835-1768312 GCF_001515605.1 Sinocyclocheilus anshuiensis | reverse complement strand
CAGGGCTGTAAACCACCTTAGAAAATGATGAGAAAAAAAAACAGAAGGTCAGTAAATATATTTTCAGTTATTTATTCTTAGGCTTTTACATATGCCCCCCCTATTCTTGAATATTCAATTACATCATTTAGTAATAAAATAACCAAAAGCTTTTAATTACCATTATGTATATTAACATAGTTAACATTAATGTAGTTAATTTAGTTAATTATATACACAGTAAAATGATCACTGTAAAGTGACCTCAAACTGTAATAGCCTTTCAATAATTAACTAACATATTACGAAGGCAATCATTATTATTTTTTTAATACAACAGACAACTCAAATTTAAGAGCAAATGTTTTCTCTTTTGTTTTAAAGTAGGCCGATCGCTTGTACTGGGTTTCTCTCAGTAGAGTGCGGGAAGTGAGATGGAAAACCTGGATTGGATAACGTGGAGTCCATGGATTGCAGAACTATGAGCAGCCAGGACGGGGAATCGCTGAGTCTGTTCCACTCAAACGTGACTCCACAATGGCTTTTAGTCTCTACAACACACTTATCTGGACGGTTTGACTTATTTGAAACTTCTTTTGCGGTGAAGACAAAATATACAGACTGGCTAATCATTATCTGAAATAAAAATTACTCGATATCAATTACTTGTTTATGGACTTAATTGCAACAGTACTCTCGCTCATGTGATATTGCTTAAACATCCATTCTTCCACACGACTTTTCAAATGTGGAGACAAAACATACATACTGGCGAATTACTGTCTGAAATGTAAATGTCTCGACACCAATTACTTGCTTATATCCTTAAGTACGACAGCACTCTTGCTCATGTGGTATTGTTTAATTAAACCACCATCCTTCTTCCACGCAGATTACGCACGAGAGACGCCACCGCCTCTGCTAAGGTGTGTGCACAGCGTTGCTCTCATCCCAGTGGCCCCCAGGAGCCCGACACGATCTGTGATGAAACCAGTGTAACACAACCAGCTGTTCATATGTCATCTCGAATTTAGCCGACATCTGTATGCTCATGTATCATCTCTTACTCAGGCACATCTGGTCACTTCGCAGTGCATCTGAGCAGCAGGGTGAAGGACAGCCGCTGCGCTCCCTCCGCCCTCAATCACCCTCCGCTATTGGCCAGCGCGCAGCGGCTTCATTATTCCAGTGTCACGGATGCGCGAGACACTCACTCGGCGCGCGGATGAGAGAGATTCACGCAGAACTTCGGGTTTATCGCTACGGGAGGGACCTGTTACTGAAGCCACGGGAACGCACGGCACATGCATGAGAGCGGCACATGCGAGCGGCTCCCCGGTTTAGTTGGGGACGCAGAAGAGAAGCGCAGAGATGATGGGACGCTTTGGGAAGAAGGGACGATACTCCTGCTTTGGCTTCCTCGCGGTCCTGGTTCTCCTGCTGCCCTATGCGATGGCAAGAGGTAAGAGAGCTTAACTGTTTACGAAAACCTAACGATATACTTTTCCCCACATTTTGCTGTCTTGGAGAGTTCGTGGACTCTGAATCTTCGCTGTATGAATTAATACATATGCACTGAGCGATGCTCAAAAATTATAGTATTTTATTTTTTTTTAATGCAAGGCACGACTGTTCCAGTATCAATAAGGCTTTGCAATGAAACATGTGTAGTAGATGGTAATTCGCATAAAACTACCTACTCGCATGTAAAAGTAATGAGCTTCAATCCCATCATGTGCCAAACGCTTGAATAGGCAGAAGCGACTGTAAATAGAAGCGAGTGCCATTGCACAAAAACATTTGCGCGCTACGCATTTTGTAAATGTCTGCAAAAACATGAAATTCTATTAACAGTCTCCACTGGAAACCTTGTCATCAATTCAGTTTGCATGAAGCTCGTGTTGTTTATTGGAGTGAGAATGTCAAGCGTGCGTGCCATGAGATGCGCAGCGCAACAGGCATGAAAGGCGCCTTTCCATCATATTCTGCACACTTGTTCTTCAGCCGTCGTGTTCTTGATTGAAAATCGCGTAACACTTTAATTTACGGTGTACACATTTTTTTTTTTAAATATATATTATTGCTTAAATTACAAGCAGTTTCATAAAGTACTTGTGAATTAAGTGCGTTCTTAAGTACGCTGTAGTTTAAATGTACTTTTACTGTGAAATATTATAGTTTTGGAAGTAAAAGGTCACTTTACGCTTTAAGCATTATATTTTATTGCAATAGTATTTATTTATTTAGTTTTTCGTGATCGGTTATCAAGGGCGTTTTGTTAAATTTTATGTCGTTTAGTTAATTGTTATTGCATTATTTTAGTGTCATGTGTTGCTTTAGTGGTATTTTGTGTGAATAACATGGTGTGTTTCATGGAAGTTTTACTCATCATGTTACTTATTTCAGCTCTTGTATTTTTTTAATTAATATTATGGTTGAGAGTACATTTTAAGTTGCAAAGCAGATTTGAGTTGTTGAAGTAGGTTGGTATACTAGCACTAAATACACACACACACAGGCACACGCACACGCACACACACACACACACACACATGTTGTGTTTCCATGTTTTATGGGGACATTCCATAGGCGTAATGGTTTTTATACTGTACAGACCGTATATTCTATTGCCCTAAACCAACCCTACCCCTAAACCTACCCCTTACAGCAAACTGTGTGCATTTTTACTTTCTCAAAAAAACTCATTCTGTATGATTTATAAGCTTGTTTCCTCATGGGGACCTCAAAAATGTCCCCACAAGGTCAAAATTTACTAGTATTACTATCGTTGTGGGGACATTTGGTCCCCATAACGTGATAAATACCAGGTACACACACACACACACACACACACACACATTTACAGTTACAGACTGTAAAATATATAATAAAAGTGAGATTCTGGCAACAGCTGCCAGTTTTTTCTTTGCTTTATATTTAACATGATTGTTTTTACATTGCAAGAACATTGTAGTGGAAAGTGTGACTGAAAATCAACTTTTGGTGTCCTATCCATAGATTTCCTTTTTAAATGATAAATGCTTCTCGGTACTTTTATCAAAGATGAATGTTGCATGTGTTCTGAAGCGAAAGCAGAAGCAAGGCAGCAATTATCTTATGTTAAGAGTCATTGATGCTTAGTAAAGAGGTGGACAGGGCACAGAGACTCTGAATACAATAACCAGTGGTGGACGAAGACAAACAATTTAAAAACAGACGTCACATAGGGCTAAATGCATTGCATTTTAGTAAAACTGCTAACGTCACAGCAGCGGGGAAGTTGAACGTGCATGAGTTATTTTATTTAATCTGTTATTTTAATGTTTTTTGACCTAAAACATAGAGACTCTGATGTTAATGTGTCTGCATTCAAGCATTTCAGTGGGCTTAAACAGATCACCCTTTACAGCTGATTTAGTTAACAAACAACTGACAGCTTTGACCTAAATATAATTTTCATTTACAATAATTAGTACTAAAATTCGACATTAGTAACTTACTTTTAACAGCATTAGACGCGCACGCGCTCACAAGATCTCCCGGTTCTTACTTGTGAATTCAGTTATCTGGAGACTCGCACTAAACGGATCATTTGAATCAGTGAGTTGTCAACTCGAGAACAGCTGCAATCGGATCATTCCAATTCGTGAATGAATCATTTGGTGCGATTTGCGAACCGATTTAACGGGTTCATTGAAAAGAATCAGTTCGTTCATGAATCAGACACCGCTTCTGCGTCTCGGAGCACGTGATATATTATAAGGAGTAACGATATGTTTTATGAAATGTAGTGAAGTAAAAAGTACGATCTTATGCTTTGGAATGTAGTGAAGTAAAAGTAAAAGTTACTCAAAATAAAACTACTCCAGTAAAGTACAGATACTTGAAAAATGTACTTAAGTACAGTAACGAAGTAAAACTACTTCGTTACTGTCCACCACTGACAATAACTATCATTAAGATGTTCAACCGAGATAGATTAATTGGATTATTTATAAACAAGTGTCCAATTAGCATTTTGTTAATTGCCAGTGTTTATTTGCCCTTCCGTCAATCATATTCCTACCACGTGTGGTGTCTGCAATTTAAAGCAAAGTATTTGAAAAGAAACCTGATGCTGTGGAGTGGGCAATTTAAGGTTGATGGTCGTGTTATCAGTCAGGAGTGCTGTTATTACCTGAGGCACCCTTAAGGGCCACTTTTTAGATCCGTTTTGTGTATCTGTTCATAGAGGCTGGCTAAGAGATAGTCTTAGCTGTTTTCTCTCTGGGTTTATTTCTATTAAATGGTGATTCTGTAGCTCATGTGTGATAAGATAAGGGGCATTTAAAGTGTTAAATCCTAAGTTAAGTCTTCAGTTATGAATCTGCATCAAATATGAATTGATTGACACAGAATGCTCTTTCTCACTGTGTGTGTTAAAACGTCCTCTGATGTTGCTGCGTAACATCTGCCCTCCTGATCCTATCGTCCCTTATGATAAACTATTTGCAAGTCTATTAGCAAATTAACCCTCAGGATTTGATCCTCCTTCTTTCCTTAAACTATGGAAATCAGCTCAAACTGGCCTAACATTCATAATTAATGAGCTCTCCTCACCAGCATTAAGAGGGTATTGCATAAGATATATCTATTCCTCTCTGAGATATCGCTTTGTTGGTTCATTGGTAGATTTCATTAATATGCAAAGGAAACCATGTCATTAAAATATCCAATCATCTGTCATGTTCACTTACACCGCCCCAAGCGCTGACATCATCTATTGTTTCACATCCACGCTACGAAATGCTCTGCACCTGTCAGAAAGAAGCTGTTATTGAAAACCATAAACAAACCCAAACTATTACAGTGTTTGCCACATTGCCTGTGGTCAGAGCGTTAAATGACATTTTCCTTTAATGTGTTGTAGGTTTTTTTTTTTTCATAAAGTTGATGTGAGACACAGAACGCAAATGTAGCCCTGGGCAGCAGTAGATGGAGATGTAACTGTGCCCGATTCAGTGATGGAGGTGCACATGATAATGAGTTTGAGTAGCTTTTGAAGTCTCCAGAGAGGTTCTCTGATGGCATGAGTTATGAATAAAGGTAGCACCTTCCATCGGAACATAAGCAATGTTTAATTTATCGCTCGGTATCATTAGACCAACTCTCACAGTATGCTTTTTGACATCTGCGCACATATGAAGGAGAATGGTGGTGTATCTGCAACGGGATACTTTTTTTTTTGTGCGTTTGTGCATCAACCACACAACTCAATATGCCATAAGTATTAGAGCCCAATTGATATATCGTTTAGCCGATATTATCGGCCGATATAATAATTCATTACATTTATATAGCGCTTTTCTAGGCACACATTGTCAGGGGGTATCTCCTCATCCACCACCAGTGTGCAGCATCCACCTGGATGATGCGACAGGAGCTATAGTGCGCCAGAACGCCCACCACACACCAGCTTATTGGTGGAGAGGAGACAGAGTGATGAAGCCAATTAGCAG
>NW_015542376.1:1757671-1762666 GCF_001515605.1 Sinocyclocheilus anshuiensis | reverse complement strand
AACCTAGTTTTCCCAGGAGGTCTCCCATCCAGGTACTGACCAGGCTCAGCCCTGCTTAGCTTCAGTGGGCAACCATGAAGCTAAGCAGGATATGAGCCTGTTGCCGATATATCGGTATCGGCGGAAATTCAGCCGATATGAAATTTTTTTTTACAGAACATATAACGCAGATTAAATGCGTATCACAGCACGCGTCTGCGGTAGGCATGGGCCGGTATGAGATTCTGACGGTATGATAACCTTAGATAAAAAATGTCGCGCCGCGCTGCTCACGTCCGGTGTAGAATAGAACCCATTATAATCAGTGATGCTGTCTATACTGGATGCAGTAAACTGATGCCTTGTTCTATTTATGACGTGCTGACACAAAGTTCAAATGATTTTCAACGGCCGCTTTGCCGTGTCCTGTTGCGGCGCAGACACGGTGTCAGTATAGTTCATAGCAGTCAGTAACATAGCAGATTGAATAGTTAGTATCTTTCTGCAGTCCAATAGACGGCAATGCGGTGGTGGCTTGAGTCTGTTGAATGGTGATTTAACGCTACGTTGACACCTAGTTGGAGAAACTCAATGCTAAGTAAATAAACAACAATGTCATCGTCTTTTACTCTCACAATGAGCTTATCATATTAGTTTGCTACATTAGTAGGGCCTTATGATTTCTGCAATGCAGAAAACATGGACGGAATCGTGGAATCCAGTCATTCACAATGAGCTTATCATACTCGTTTGCTACAGTAGTAGGGTGCTATGATTTCCGCGATGCAGAAAACATGGGCGGAATCACGGAATCCAATCATAAAATCCAATCATAAAAAATCCAAATCATAAATTTGTCTTATTTTTGATGAATAAATAAAAAAACAGGTCAGTATATGTAATCAGTGCAATGGATGATGGGAACTGTAGTCCGGAGTGACATGTAACAGTCTGTGTGGTGTGAGAGTCAATGTAGTGAGCGCGTGACCTCTGGTGGTGAGTGAACAGAAGTTCATAGACTGGATTTGTGACACTACACATAAAGAATATCGGCCGATATATCAGTATCGGTCTTTTTTACTCCCTAATATCGGTATCGGCATCGGCCCCCAAAAAAATCCATATTGGTCGGCCTCTAATAAGTATGTTCATCAATAGAATATTACTCACAGGATGTTTGTTAACATTGATGCATTGCAGTGTCCACAAGTATCTCGTACTGTAAGCACAGTGCATACATTTCCCAGAATGCATCAGTGATGTCCCTAGAGAAATGTTTGGAGCCTGTCCATGTTGTGAGAACTTGTCATGAGCCTGGATGGTGGAGAGTATTTATGTGAGTGGAGAGGACCAGGTTTGCTCATCCTCAGGGACCAGGAGCGGTTCTGGATCAGAAGATGCTTGTTAGGATGATGGAGTGGATAAGAAGCTTTTTTTGCTCTGCATATGTGTGAACAGGTGTTTATGTGTAATTTCACTCTGAGGTTTGTGATTTGCTGTATAATCCGTATGTGCAACATTCACCGGTAAAACTCAACAAAGGTCACGTTTAATCTTTCAGGCACTCAAAGTCTTAGATCTTTGAGTTCAGCTCATGAAAAATGGGGGCAAAAACAAAAGTGTTGCGTTTATAATTTTGTTCAGTGTATGTCAAAAGGAGGGAGGATCTTCGTAACCGCATGCATTTTCAATAACAAGAGGGCAGCAGGGGTAGATCTTGGGGGAGGCTGAGTTTGGAGATTTTTGTGTTCGCTTGCATCATTTTCTTGGGGGTGGAATTATATGCTGTATTTTTGGTGATGTTCATCTCACACTCCACTGTCAGTCAATGCAGGTGCATCTAAATGCAGGTCCTTAAGCCAGAAGTTTTGGTTACATACAGTACAGGGTCCAAAATTAACCCTCACTAAGTGCCAGATATGAGTAAATGTTTGCCGTTAGATTTAACTGCAACATGGTTTATCAAATTGGTAGTTTGGTCTGCATTGACGTAAGCGATGTGAGCAATTCAAATCAAACACTATATAGAAAACCCAATTGACTGCTACATCTTGTGTCTTCTAACAGCTTCTACTTCAGCTGAACATATGTGGAATATTCCTCACATTAAGCCACTAAAACCAAAATATGAGGAGCAAAATAACAATGTATCTTCATGATTTTAGGTCTGTTGCAGTTTCACTGTGAGACAGAAACTGACTCATCTAAGGTGTCACAATGACCTGTGCTGGTTGTTGCTGGTATTGAAGGAAAAACAGCTAAATAATTCCATTATATTGGACAAAATAAATACATAAATAAATAATAATAATAATAATAAAAACATTTATAATTTTGCACCCTGGATTGATACCAATAACATCATTACCTTCTTTGGTTGTGGGAGGTTGATGGGCCAAAATAGCAAATGCACCGTGAAAGCAAAACATGGCCATCTCGAAAACATTACTTCGCCATGCTATTTCATTTAGCCATATGGATATTTGGAGAGCTCTGAAAGTATTGCCACTCAGTTCTCTTGGCATGTGCCCACACTACAGTTCCTTTCCCTGAGTGGCCTTGCTCTCCGTTTCTCCACATTCATTTTTGTCTCCTTAGAGTGCTTTTGAGAGAGTGCTGAATGAAGAGCCTTCTAGATTGCTATCCTTCCTCCACTGACCCTGGGTTTCACCACAAAGGCATAACTTGCACCATTAACCGTGAACTCTTGAGTATGAGTGCTTTCCTTTCTCTTCCTCTGCCCTAACTCTTTTTTCCTTTTCAGCATGCACACAGACTTCTTCAGGTGCTCTAAATGTTCTGGTCTATCCTCCATTTAATTTTTTCTTCTTTGGTGCTCCCTACTTGCTCTTCCTTTAGTGGTCTTCCTATTTTGAGAGTTTTTTTTTTTCTTCAAATAAATAAGAACCTTGAACTGTCTTTCAGGAGAAAGGAGGAAAAAAAAGAAGAAAAAAAGACTATAGATAAGTACAATATAGATAAATAAGGGGAAAGAAAGTTTTCAGATGTCATTATTTTTATTATTACTACACCACCCTGCATCATATGCCCAGTCCTGATTACAAGGTTAGAATTATGGCCAGACACAGAAGAAAATGCAAACATGATATAGTTGTTTTCTGTTACGTCTAAGGATGTTTTAATGCATACAAACAGCGACAGAAAATTATAGATTTTGTAAGGGGAAAAAAGGAGATTATTTATTAATTATTAAAAGTAAATAAATAAATATGTTTATGTAAAATTCTTTGGAACATATATTTCCACTCCTTTGCAGATTGTAGGATAAATTATACATTTTGAATTCTTCTGACATTTCTTTTGAAATTTAATTGCTTTTGTTATTTTGATAACTGCTTTAAAGCTGATACATATAGGCCCGGTTTCAAAGACAGGGCTTAGCCTAAACCAGGATTAGGCCATAGTTCAATTAGGACATTTAAGTAATTTTTATGAACATGCCTTAGAAAAAAGCATTACTGGTGTGCATCTTAAGACAAAACAAAGGCACTGACATGTTTTAAGATCAGTCAGTGCAAGTTTCTTTCAGTTGAAACAGCTCAGATTTACATTTTAGTCTAGGACTAGGCTTAAGCCTTGTCTGTGAAACCAGGGGATAATTCTTAAAATTCTTATTTTGTGAAAATTGTAAAATGAAAATTGTACATGATGGAAAGTTTTTATGGATATTTATGTACTCTGCATCATCAACTAATAATAATAATAACAGCAATATATAGTAATAATTTTTTTATTTTATTTATTAATACATTTAACAAAAATATTTTATGTTTCTTTAGAAATATGGGGCTAAGATAGCCCCATTGACCCGTTTGCTCTTAGAAAATTGACAGTTCATGCTTGGCTCCAATCTTTAAAGCATTCTGACCCAATCAGAATCTTGCTGATTCGTATTTTTACAGTTAGCAATGCAGTAATGACAAATTAACAGGCACTCACACAAATATAAACTCACACACACACACACACACACACACACACACACACACGCACACGCACACGCACACACAATGACTGTTTGATGGATAACATGAATCAGCCTCTATGCAGTAATCATACAAATGTAAACTTGTTTAATGTATTCTCCCATTACCCCACTGTGACAGATGTCTGCTATTGGTCATTGTATTTGAAAAATGATCCGACACGTCTCTTTGATGTAAATCGATACCGCTCCCAAATATGAATATTTCATGTTTTAATAATCAATTGCAACAATGACATAGATGTAAGAGGTTGTCTGTAATAAAATATAATGCAATTTAATCTCAGAGGTTGCGATGGCTGCGCAGTAATTGAGCAGTGTTCTGATTGGCCCATGGGCAGTATTGAGCACTGTGAGACAGGCAACATGAGCAAGCAAAACTAGCTAGCAAGACAGTTGAACAAGCTTGTCCTTTTTTCATTTTCTTATGTATTGTCTTTGAAATGCGAAACTGGTGTGACATTGCTGAAAAGGATATATCAGTGACTTTTTTGTTACAGTTGTAGATATTGTAGCTTACAGTGGGTGAGCATGGAGTATATCCATTACGCTAATGCTCCAGAAAAGGCCTTCATGATGGACAAGACCAGTTTAGACCAGAATTAATTTCCATGCCGGTACAGCCTGGTTTATGAATAATAAATGCAGGTTTATGCTGCCTAGATACTTTTTATGCTGGTTGGTTAAATGCGGGTTTATGCTGGTTAGACAATTTTTATGCTGGTTAAACACAGGTTTATGCTGGTTAGACATTTTATATTCTGGCTAAATGCAGGTTTTCTGGTTGGGGATTGGGTTGTGCAGTTAGATGCTGCTTTATGCTGGTTTATAATGGTAAGGTGCTGGTTAAAGTTGGTTTATGCTGATTTGATGCTGGGTTATGCAAGCTTGTTTTGCCAGTCAGAAGCACTGGTAAGAATAATTCCCTGAAACATTTATCATCCTCGTGTTAAATATTAAAACAAAATATATATACAAAAAATATGGTTCTGCTCATAAGGATCTGCAAA
>NW_015542376.1:1752633-1754539 GCF_001515605.1 Sinocyclocheilus anshuiensis | reverse complement strand
TATATTAAAAAAAAAATCATAAAAATCTCATTTTGTGATATTTGTGCACAAGGTTTGTACTGTGCATCTTCCCACAGTTTTTGAGAGAAAACCTCCATGTACTGTACGTTCTTTGGTTTTTCCCAGTGTGCTCTGCATGTTTGAGCTCTCAACCACACTGGCTCAGTTATGTTGAGGTCCAGCTTTACTGCTCAGGACAACTAAGGTACTCATGAACAACTATCATAAAAGGAGGCAACAAATTATGCATGTGAACTTTTGTATAGGATAATTTTTCTATTGTCTTGTGGGATATGCTTAAATAGCAGTTATGTAGATTCTCCAGCACAGTAAAAACACAATGCTAAATAATGCAAAATATTAGCAGATTCTGCCAGTCAAATGTTAACTTATGAGCACAGTTGTACCATCATGATCTCATATTCTCACATACACTTGAATTTCATTAAAACTATAGCATTGCTTTAAATAATGAGTGTGTCACTATATAATATGGTTCTATCTTCTTTCTCATTTCATGCACATGTTCTTGAGGCCACTCATAGGATGTGCTCTGTGTTCCGTGACACACACACACACACACACACACACACACACACAGAGGCCTTGAACAGTGAAAGGCTCGCTGCGTCTGCATGTTGATGTATGGTCAGCAGTGTCAGTGCAAAAATCTGCTGGTGCTTCACGCTTCTGTGACTCACTGCTTGTAAAAGAGCCGGAGAGCTGCACAAACCAGGTGTTTCGTGAAAAACACTCACACTCACAACACAGAGCCAGCTAGAAACAGACACTTTCCTCTCTCGCACACGTTTTTTCAATGAAAAGTAGTTAATTTTCTTTGCAGCCCTTTTAACTTCAGTGTGGGTTTAAAATATAGTCTGCATTAGATTTCAGGTTGCCTCCCACTGTGGCATTGCAAATGTTTCTCAGAAGCACAATGTCTTCTTAAACACATTTGAGAATAGTAGGGGAAAATGCTTTATGCGCACGGCATATTTTTCTCCTGTAGATGTTTGTTTGGAAGTACATTTTTCATCAGGTTATCCAAAAATATCCTATTGTGTTATATTTTTCAGTCTGATTGAATGAGTTGATAGGTAGGCAGGGCACAAACTAGCTGATGTGGGATGGATCATAAACTAAGAAAATATTATATATTGGTACTATTGTATTTATTTTTTATTTATCGGTATGAGTCAAATTTTGACATGTACTTACTGACATTGGTGACTATTGGATAATAAATTGTGCATCCTCATTTTCCCGTGTTTTTACAGTTAAACTACCTTTGCCATCATCTAATGCCCAAAAGTATTAAAATTTATCTTTAAAAATAATAACTTTTCATAACATTAAACGTCAAATGTAATCTTTAGTAAATCTCAAAATGAATATCTGTTTTCATACTGTGCATTACAATGTTGTGATATCATTATAATTTATTTGAAATTTTAGTGTTTTATTTTATTTAGAAAAAAAAAACTGTAAAATTTTTATATCAGCCATTTATTTAAAGGAGTCATATGACGTTGATAAAAAAAGAACATTATTTTGTGTATTTGGTGTAATGAAATGTGTTTATGTGGTTTAAGGTTCAAAAAACACATTATTTTCCACATACTGTACATTATTGTTACTCCTCTATGCCCCGCCTTTCTGAAACGCGTCGATTTTTACAAAGCTCATCGTTCTGAAAAGCGAGGTGTGCTCTGATTGGCCAGCTATCCAGTGCGTTGTGATTGGCCGAATACCTCAAGCGTGTGACGGAAATGTTACGCCCCTTACCATACTGTGATGCCATGTCACGGTGCGACGAGACAAAAACATTAAAACCCATTTGTCGCATCTAGTGGGGACATAATTACTGATTATAATTACTTATACTGTCTTTTTACGCGTTGCGTTG
>NW_015542376.1:1748248-1751704 GCF_001515605.1 Sinocyclocheilus anshuiensis | reverse complement strand
CTTCACGCTTCTGTGACTCACTGCTTGTAAAAGAGCCGGAGAGCCGCACAAACCAGGTGTTTTGTGAAAAACACTCACACTCACAGTGCAGAGCCAGCTAGAAACAGACAATTTCTTCTCTCGTACACGGTTTTTCCTCTCAATGAAAAGTAGTTAATTTTCTTTACAGCCCTTTTAACTTCAGTGTAGGTTTAAAGTATATTCTGCATTAGATTTCAGGTTGCCTCCCACTGTGGCATTGCAAATGTTTCTCAGAAGCACAATGTCTTCTTAAACACATTTGAGAATAGTAGGGGAAAATGCTTTATGCGCACGGCATATTTTTCTCCTGTAGATGTTTGTTTGGAAGTACATTTTTCATCAGGTTATCCAAAAATATCCTATTGTGTTATATTTTTCAGTCTGATTGAATGAGTTGATAGGTAGGCAGGGCACAAACTAGCTGATGTGGGATGGATCATAAACTAAGAAAATATTATATATTGGTACTATTGTATTTATTTTTTATTTATCGGTATGAGTCAAATTTTGACATGTACTTACTGACATTGGTGACTATTGGATAATAAATTGTGCATCCTCATTTTCCCGTGTTTTTACAGTTAAACTACCTTTGCCATCATCTAATGCCCAAAAGTATTAAAATTTATCTTTAAAAATAATAACTTTTCATAACATTAAACGTCAAATGGTAAATCTCATAAATCTCAAAATGAATATCTGTTTTCATACTGTGCATTACAATGTTGTGATATCATTATGAAATTTTAGTGCATTTTAGCAAAGTAGAATAGAAATTTTAATATCAATTTTTGGTAGTGATCCATAACATGAAATGGCTTACAATATTGGCCATTTCAATTGAAAAACAAAACAAAACAAGGAAACAGATCCAGTACTGAAACTAACCACAGTGGCCATGAAAGGTGTAGGGGCAAAGGCACACATCACAGGCCAACACAAGATCAGGGAATGTGCTCCTCAGTTTCTTCACAGCCAGCACTGCAGGAGTGTCATCTGTGTCCGCCCCAGAGCCCCTCTCATCCTAAGAAAACAAACAAGAAGACAAAACAATCTACAGTATGTTACGCCCCTTACCATACTGTGATGCCATGTCACGGTGCGACGAGACAAAAACATTAAAACCCATTTGTCGCATCTAGTGGGGACATAATTACTGATTATAATTACTTATACTGTCTTTTTACGCGTTGCGTTGCATATCGTGCCGCGTAAACATAAAACCATGTCTGCATTTGTGATCGGAGAACCGACAAACAACAAGCGCTACTCTACACTGCTCAAAACTCGCGTTTGAATCGTCAGAGGCCAATTCTGTAAATATGAAAACATACTTATGGGCTGTGAGTCAGAACAGCCGCATTGTAGGATACTCTCCCAGGTTCAGGAAACAGTCCTCCGTAAAATGCGTTGCACAAGCATGAATATTTGGTTTGAACTGTTCTGGAACAGTGTTGTAAATGCAACTTAACTGATTTCTAGCTGTGTCCTCTTTTGGAAGACCAAACAAAGTATTTTCACTTTCGCAACGAAACACACAGCATCTTCACGACATGGCGGCGGCAAAAATTCTACAGCGAGAATAAAAGTTACGCCTTCTTTCTTAGCGTAAACATTTGGGCGGCGTTATGCAAATCTTCCCACACAGTGACGTAGACATATGGGGGCGTTTAAACGAGGCGTTTTAGGAGGGCGTGGACGAGTCTTAACTTTTAAATAGAATATCTCTTTGGGTTTGAGACTTTAGTCTTTGCAACTTTAGGGATCTTATCTATTCACGAACAGCTTGTAACACTCCAAAGAGAAAGGAAAACTTGAAATCACATCATATGACCCCTTTAAATAATATTAAAAATAAAGCTTGTTTTTTATTTTAATAAAAATGTAAGACATTTGAAGGGGACCATGGGAAAGAAACAGAAGCTATTCACCTTATTAGAAGTCAGTGTACCATCAGAAACTGATATTTCAAGGTAAAAACATACATACAGTTGCTTTATGTGTCCCTGTGCAATCACATTTTGAGCATGTCATCCCGCAGGTGATTCTTACATGAATGCATGCTTTTGTGCCACATTTTAATCTTTCTTAATGCACTGATCTTTAGCACTTTTAGCAGATAGCAATTAGCACAACTTCCTGCAGAGCAGAGAGTCCCCTGAATGCTGCACACCTAAAGTGTGATTCAACAGGAATAAGTGGTTGACAAAAAATATGCTTGTTCCTGCTGCTCACTGTTCCAGGTGATACAATTTCCGTCACACACTCACAATTTCCGTCTTTCTTTCTCTCAAGGTCTCACTTTCTGTCCTCCCATTTTTCTGTCTCTCTCCGCACACATATTATACTTTAATATCCCACTTTCTAAAACTTTCTGTTCTGTCTTCACCTTTCCCCTCTGTCCTGCCCTTTCTTCACACACTTCGGCTCTCTCTCACACACTTGTGACCTGCGGGAATAAAAACGAAAGCCTTCATGGTCACACACTGAGGCACAGAATGGCTGCAGTATGATAATCTGGCTTTAACAAATGAAAATGACAACTCTGAGACAGGGCAGCTCACTGTGGCCGATGCGCCCGAGGTCAGCGCAGTCTTTTATTTTCCAATTAGCGAAAGAGAGGTGAGTCGCAGCCTGCCGGAGTCTCTCTCGTCAAGAAAATGTGCGGTCTCCAGCTATAGCTGTTCCATTCCGTTCTGTGATTTACATGCAAATGAGAGCAAATTACTATTCATTCAGAAGTGAAATTGGGATGTGCATGCTAATGCTAAGAGACCACCATCATAATCATTGTTCCCCGTGCCACCTGACTGCGCACGCATGTGAGTGTTTTCTGGGAATGCGACGAAATTGAAAACCTTTAAAAGGCCACTTTTTAACTCACAAATATGCACAGCAACAGAAATGATAGAAATCATAGGTACAGGATGACACTGGAAGAGGAAAAAAAGCTGCCACTTGACTCCACTAATCATCACTCACAATTCCTCATCTCTCTCTCTCACCCTTTCTGCAACATCAGGTAATGCAGCTTGAGAATGACACAAGTGTTTACAATCTCACCATCCTTGAAACAACATGAATGCTGCTTAATCATGCTTCATATGTATAGTAAGTGTGCTATTCGTGTGCTTCAGATGTATTGTATCTATTCATATAAGTGCTCCAAGGAATTTGTCAGTGATTACTGATTTGAGTGCATTTCTATAGCATCGTTTCAACAGCGCAGGTCAAAGGTCATGCCCCATAAACCAATTAGCCTGCAGAAAGCTCTGGAGCCACACTGCTTATCTATACTTAGATGTATTTTATTAAGGCAGCCAAGGGAAGGAAAAAGACTTAGGAAGAAGTTTAACATTTAAACATATATAAATACATATAAACATGTGTATACACATGTGTATATACAGTACATACATATATGTACAGTATATA
>NW_015542376.1:1728985-1748194 GCF_001515605.1 Sinocyclocheilus anshuiensis | reverse complement strand
CCAACAATTCACTAAAAATGTTTTTTTTATTGGTCTTATGAAGTATTCTAATTTGTTGATAGTGAATTGGTGGGTTTAGATAGTGAATTGGTGGGTTTTTGTTAAAAGTGAGCCAAAATCATCACAATTAAAAGAACCAAAGACTTAAACTACTTCAGTCTGTGTGCATTGAATTTATTTAATACACGAGTTTCACAATTTGAGTTGAATTACTGAAATAAATGAACTTTTCCATGGCATTCTAATTTATTGAGATGCACCTGTATATATATATACGTACATATAGTATAAAACTTATTTAATAATATTAATAAATTAATATAAATAATTTAAATAAATTAATACAAATAATTTTACTTTACTTTTTTTAAAATAAAAAATACAAAGTAATGAAACATTTATATAAATATATTTCATAAAATATGATGTTTATTTAGTAATAGTAGTAGTAGTAGTAGTAGTAGTAGTAATAATAATAATAATAATCTCTAATAATTCTCTCTCTCTCTCTCTCTCTCTCTCTCTCTGTCTCTCTCTATGCCAGCAGTCTGTTCTTTGAGTGTTGTACCCAGGCTACCTGGCTGTATCACTGCAATGCTCATCATGCATATTTTATAAGAGTTTTTACTACTGAGTGATGAGGTTGCTTTTCCTGTCAAATAGCCATCGGTAGTAGCTCACTCTGTTCTGCACAGCTGTCAGATTTGTAAGAGGTCTAAGTTAGTGTGCAAGCAAGAGGGAGAGGGCGTTTCATCAGTAGCACGCTTCAAAGGAAACCGAATACAGGAAGAGCCGTTCGTGTTTAGTATACTCTTTGAATTTCTAAACAGCACACCTGCATCACCTGAGGCCACTGTGACCTTGGATGATCTGTTCAAGTTTGAAATTTGTTTGAAACCTGTCATGCTTGCAATCTGTCTGTATGCGGACAGAGATTGCAGTTGTTTTAACCTTTCATGATCACGGTTGCTTCCATGCATGCATATGCAAAAAAAACCAAAAAACTTTTAAGTTCATCAAATTTTATTTATTTAAATTAATTTTCTGTATTATTCAGAAATAAAGGGAATCTTGCAATAAATAGTGCAAAAAGACAAAAGATATTGACATTTTCTATTAAATAATATTTAAGGACACACTCATTGGCATACTGGTGTATTGATATAGCCTCTAGAAAAAGTCACCAAATTAATGAATCTGAATTAATCTTTTTGGTGAACAAAATAAAAACAAAAAATGCTCAATCAAAAGATAATTTTTTTTAATTATTGTGAAAAAAATTGCGGGGAGGTGAGATCTTGCAATGAACAGTGCAATATGGACTTTAATTTACGCCTGCATACCATTGACAAAAGATATTGATGTTTTCTTTTAAATTGAAATGTTTGTATTTTAAATTAGGGCCGTTTCAGTCATGAATGACTGTGCTAACGAAATAATCTTTTGAGTAAATTAGCGGCTATGGCCAATGCATACTGGTGTATTGATAGAACATATGTACAGAACAAATTAGAACACATTTTTACCCCAGTTTACTTTCTGGACAAGTTTACTCTAGTTGAAAGTCAAAGCCAGTCTGCAGATTTGAGCTGACATTTAATAGAAAATTGTGTAGCGTATGATGGTCACAGACTCTGATTTTTTTAGCTGCAGATTATGATTCTATCCAGTTGGAGGATATCAATCTTTTTTGAACTTTCAAAGATATTTTGAACTGGTTTTAGAAAACATTGTTTTAATTTGTCACGCATCTCCTAGCAACAAGGTACGTGTTTCAGATTGAGTTTGTTGTGAAGAATCAACGACCAGTCCTGCTTTGAGCAGTATTGCACTTGTTACTTTCATAATGACCTTGTAGATGTGTTGAGAATCTCCACAAAACATGTAATTGAATCTGTAAGGTCTTGCAGTGCATTTGCTCCTCTTCTCCGTGTCATCCCTTTGTCTCGCTCTTCTCGCGCTTTTTTTCCTCTCAGGCACTTCACCCAAAACAACCACACTGATTGTGATCTTTATAAAAGAAAAGCAAGAGACCCAAAAATGAAGAGAAAGAGAAAAAGGGATGTAGCAAGCGAGAGTGAGTTGAAAGTAATAGACTGGAAGAATCGATTGCGGGGAGCTACAGCAGAAGACATTAGAGAGGAATCATGCTCGCCCGCACTCTTCCCCCTGGCTTCTTTTTGTTGTTTTCCTCTAGTTTGGAGACCTCTCTCTTTTCTGTCTTCCTCACTTTTCCCTTGTCTCTTTCACACTTCCTTTCTTTTCTTCATTTCCTAAAGTCGGTTTGCATCAGGGACCAATTAAACACAGCCGTACGTCTCTCAGGTCTGAGCCTCTGCTGCACACTACCTGTCCAAACTGAATCTATAATTTGACAGTGTGGACTCCAGTCTAATCTAGTCCCCCAATAAGCATCTTCACCAGTGCCCATTAATTCAGAACAACCTAATGATGCTTCTCACAGTCATACGATTTACTGAACACAATGAGTGCTACTGATTGTTTATTCCACCAGCAAACCATAAGATGCCTCCCCTGGTCATGACAAAAAGCATCAATTGAATCTATTAAAAGGTTTATTTATAGAGATGTTTAGAGAGATGTTCCAAGGAATGTGTGAACAGGATGTGGGTAGAGAACTGAGTAAAGATGATTGCTGAATTACCATGTTATGTCAACGCGTCTGCCATATTGGTCAAAACCTGCTTACAAACACATGCTAGAGAATTTACACATTTTGTTACATAAGTGTGTGTACTATGTATGTCATTATATAAAATATACATAACTAGTGGTCGACAGATATATTGCCAAGGCCGATATATTGGCCGATATTTGGCAATTTTCAAATATTGGCATCGGCCGATAAGTTTTTTCTGTTTGGCCGATGTGTTCGATGTGGGACTTTTATTTTGATTGTACTTTTATTTTATTTTGACGGCGCAGCGGACTTTTATTTTGACGGCACTGAGAACGGCAGTGCCTGAGCGCACACCGCTCACATTCTCCTTCGTTCAGAGCTGTCGTCGTTCAGTTCTGTCTAATATGGATAGAAGTCTATCTAATAATCAGATAGAACTGTTAAACAAAGGAATTAAAATGTATTCAAAAAAGTATTATAACGATTGCTTGAATATTATTAGTAATAGAAAGGCAAACATTATAATACTTTCTCATTTGCCATCAGCATTCAGCAAATACGCATTTATATCATTTAAATCTTTGAATGACTAATGAACATTTAATTTCACAAACCTTGCAGACTTAGTCGAATCTAGTTGAGATCTTGTGAAGTGTGCATTTGTATCCTGCATGATCGCGTGTTCTCTGCGTGACGGTCGGTCCGTGTAAATTGAATGCTGACAGGAGGAGAGTTCTGCTTGACTGGAGACGCGAGATTGACAAACTTTAAACTAGTGATTTCAAATTATGCATAAATTATAAATTTATGCATTTGTCCACTGTCATATTCATGTCATTTTCATTGCGTGCTGTATTTAAAATTAGTGTTACCTTGGCTTTATTTAAAAAAAAAAAGATTCCCAATGCACACAAACTTCCCAGAACACTGCGATCCCTGTTGGTTACAGTGTTTGCTTCCTTTTTAATTAGATTTTATTAAATATTTATTTATTTGTGAAAAATGCTTTGTCTTCTAAAGTATAAGTATGTTTATTTTACACAATTATTTTAATCCATTTCAAATGATTTCAAATTTCTTAAATATAAATTAAAATAAATAAAATTAAATCATCTTTATTTCGGCCATCGGCCACCCTGCTTTCCAAGATATCGGATGCCGATATCTGTCAAAAAACCCATATCGGTCGACCACTATACATAACCTGTATGTGGCATTTGTATGTATTCCATATGTATGATGATTCTAGCAGCCTATAGTGTTAATGAATCTGGGTTGTGAATGCAACGATAGCTGGTAGGAGGGACTGTTGTACTGTTGTGCTTTTCAACAAGGTCTTCAACCTTGGATTGCTCTAGTGGGATGTTCCTTGCAATTAGTGTACTGTAAGTCAGTTTAGATAAAGTGTGTCTGCTAAATGACAAGTAACTATGTTGTGAGCGAGTATTCATTATGTAACAGAGCCCCATATTTCGTTGCATCTTCTGGAACGTAGGTTGCAAAATGCTTATGGTGAGTAATGTTTTGGAAATTGACTTGACATACATGATCCAAGTCGGCGTAGACGAGTTTTGACAGCGCTGTAGCAGCCTGTCTTTGAACCTTCCCATAAAACTCATAACTTTATCTGTTTGTGCACCTCTTTGTCTATTTCCCAGGGGTTCTGCTGCATTTCACTCCATCATATGGCATTTTTGGAGAGAGATGCGCTTGTAAGAATGTCTGTGTGAAAACATATACACACGTATACACTGATATGAATACACAAATCCACCCACACATGTGCTTTCTCCATTCCTCTCCTCATTTGATCGCTGCAGATTTTAAATTGGTGTCAGTCTGCTCCCGCGCTCTCAGCTCCATTTAAGGAGAGAATGATGGGTAAGCGAGTAGAGTGTGTCTGTATGTGCGTGCCCTATCTGTCCTGCTCTTCTTCGCCTCTCTTAATTCCACATTACATTAATGGCATCTTTTTCTTGCTCAGTAGTGCAGGGCAATCCTGGGAAGAGAGGAGGCCAGCTAATGAAAAGGTAATGACATGCCGTCCACTGTCATAATGGCCAATTATCTCGCTTTCAGATTCCGGCAACACATAGAGTGCTGAGTTCCCACTGTCTGTCTCACCCTGTAGATACTTTAATGAGCACTTAACGTCCCTCTTTTTCTCATTTTTCTCATCATTCAAGTGTTTTATCTAGTATTGTCATAGCTGGATCTTTGGAGCGGTGTGTGTATGAGTGTGCGCGTACCTGTGTGCATGTGTACCTGCTTAAGGAGTTGTGGATGAGGTACACAGATTGCACTTGAGGTAAAGTATCATGTGCTTCATTTGAACACAAGATAGGTTAGAGCTCACTCTGACATTATTGCGAGTCATCAATCAGCCAGTCATTGAGCACGTTTACATGCACACCAGTAAGCTGATAACTCACAAATATCAGCTTATTAAAATAACCAGTTTTCCCCGTTTACATGCACATCAGTAACCTGACAACGCAAGTAAGCTGCGTTTATATGACTTTATTAATAAATCAGGTTATTTCCCTTTAGTGACGTCAAAATATAATAATTGTGTATCTGACTCCGAGTATTCCATATGTTGTCGGTTGTGATGTTAAATAAAGCTTGCAACATGTCAGCGCAAAACCTACAGCTCATATATTATCCTCCCATGCAGTTAATGCAGCGTTTTGACTGAATCTCTTCTACTTCTGCTGCACGAGATGAGAACACTTTTATCATTTTCGATGAGCAGTCGAGTCTGCTTTTGTGATATATTTCCTTATTTCTTTACTGCAAAACGTTGCATAGATGACCTTAAATCTGCACTAAGGATGCTTTCCTGTCACTTATCACACATGCGCACTTCAATAAGCTGACAGAAAGCGGGTTATTGCGTTTACATGCTGCACGAAATCGGGGTAAGAGGCAAAAAACTACCTGTGTCGACCGGTTTATGCTTACACCGTTTATGAGCTTACTCCGATAAAAGAAAACGGGTTACCGCGTTTACATGACCACATTGTCAGTCACGGAGATTTGAGGGGACATTAAAATTGGTTTATTACACGGTTCACTGGAATGCTTGATTCTGATTGGTTAATTGCTGCATCCTAATGTTCATGTCACCCATTGCAACGATGTACTTGTTTGCATATTTGAATGCAAATTTATGAATTTACTTTAAATGTATTGAAAAATGTAAATTTAATAATAAATATTTGTTATAAATATAAATTATATAATTATGAATAAAAATGATGTATTATTTTATTAAATAAAATATGTATTATTTTTTCCTATTTTTATGCTTCCTATTGAGTCTTATCGAGAAATATAATAAAATTATGTACATTTAAATTCAAAAAATTATTTAAGTATAAATACATTCATGTATTCTTTTCTATGCAGGAAGTAGTCATATATGATTATATTATATTATATTATATTATATTATATTATATTATATTATATTTAAGGCTGGTAAGCGATTACAATTTTTAATCTAATTAGTTACATGATGTGGCGATTAATTAATCAAATTAATTGCAAATTAATCGCACATCAAATTTGGCTGAGAAATTTCTCCCAAAAGATAATTTAAAGTCATTATTGTATAAAGCATCAAACAGACATTACAAAAAGTACCTTCAGCAAGAAATATTTTGTTTGGTAAAATTTATTACATACACTCTTTTGGACCATGAGGGTGAGTAAATGATGACACAATTGTCATTTTTGGGTGGGTGAACTATACCTTTAATTATTTATTTAATTATTTTTATTATTATTACTATGGAAATATGAAATTATTTATTTAATTAAATGATACTCTAAATAATAAACTAAAACTGCCAGTAGGTGGTAAATGACTTAATGATTAAGTAATTTCTATTAAGTCATTTATTCATTCATTTGATTTGTTCAAATGGCTGATTCATTCAGGAGTGAAGTAAATGGTTCTTTATGAATGGTCCATTGAATCTTTAGGCTTGTTCGACTTGAAGCGGATCATCACCATCAGACCGATCGGTGTATGACATCAAAGTATGTTGATGTCATACACTGATCGGTCTGTGCAGCGCCGCTTCAAATCCAACGCGCCTATGGCCATTGGCCAATGGTTCAACGCGCCAAATTATTCACACGGGCATTTTTGCCCCATATCTTGAATTTTAGGGACATTCTAACTATGTTCTCTAGTCTCACACAGTGAGTTGTTGCCCTGCCTCATATTTGTCATCAATCAGCAGTATGAAATGTCAGATGACCCACGTAGATCTGGGGCGAGGCAAGTGCGTTAAATGCGTTAATAATTTTAATGCATTATTTTTCACCGTAATTAATTAATCTAATTAACGCGTTAAATTACCAGCCCTAATTATATATTATATTACATTACATTACATTACATTTTATTTATGCATCTTATTGATCGTAGTGAAAATGACCTAAGAGGTCTTAAGTATTATTTTTACTGTAATGTTGCCGTGTTCGTCTTGTTGCTAGGTTGACTGATATGTACATTGTATTGGGATTTTTTTTTTTTTTTTAACAAGCTATTTAGGTAAATTATAAATAATTTCTGATCAAATATTTTACATCCATAAAGATGCCGAATGGCATTGGTTGTCACATGTTGTGGCATGGTGGTTTGCATTGGCTTGATTGTTATCACCTGCAAAATTTTTTATTTCTTTACAAGCAAGATATATTATGCGTTGGAACATAATGGAGTAAAACTAAAAGTTTCACAAAATAACATTAAAAAAAGAAAGACAAATACTTAAGAACAGAGTAAAAATACTTTGTTACTGTCTCCCATTGGGAGCTACACAAACCTCAGCAATAGCTTATCCTGCAGATATACACACAAGTAAATATTAGCATTTTCCCGAATACACGGCAGTTACGATGCCTCCAGGTTTGCACATTGCTGCTCATAAATTTAGATTCTGAGAAGTGAAAAACAGAGAGCAGACAAAGATTGCTGCTCTCAATCACACTGCATGTGTCTCCTTGAATGTATATGTATGTGTGTGTGACTTAAGGAGAATGAATGTTTACACAGGGCCCTGCTAGTAAACTGCTGTTTTTATGGCATTTTGCTCTCGGTGCAGGCGCAGTCAAACCTAGCCCTCCAGCTGCTGCTCTGTTATTACACTGCGGCGGCTGCCATCACATCTTCATAGACCCCAGCGTACAGCCGAGAATTGTAAACTGCTGTTTTTATGGCATTTTGCTCTCGGTGCAGGCGCAGTCAAACCTAGCCCTCCAGCTGCTGCTCTGTTATTACACTGCGGCGGCTGCCATCACATCTTCATAGACCCCAGCGCACAGCCGAGAATTCAGCTTAACCACATCAGGCCATTAAAACACACCTATAACTGACTAATAGTGGCCATTACAAGTATCCTTTGGATGGGTAAAATAATAGCATCTATAAATCAGCGCTTACTGTGACATTCCATGCTTGTGGGAAACAATCTAGGGAAAAAAGCTAAGAGAAAGAGAAAAGAATAATAATCACTGGCCTCTGTAAATATCAGGCACTTGCAATTTTGCCCATGTTTGATTACTTTACACATCATACTGCCTCCAGGCCTAATAATAATTAATCAGGTTGATTACAGAGTGGCGACTGTAGTGTCTGTGATCCCCTTGTGTGGCGGAAACAACGCATATGAATCCATCCTGACCACGCGGAGTCTTTGAGATCTCTCCAATTTTAAATGAAGCTTCCTCAGCTGCAGATAAGTCAATACTGCCCATTGCTCGTCTCATTCCGTGTCACGCCGATGCAATTTACAGAGTCAATTTAAATGTCAGAGGCACACAGCATGGCCAAAACCACTTCGGTAATGTCATTAGGATCGAGTGAGATGCCACAGTGTCTCTGTAGTATGGAAGGTGAGGGATGTGACCCTGCTCCAGGTGTCTGCTAAGGCTGCATTGCTTCGTTTCCCTTCGCCCAGCAGTTTTTTTTTTTTTTTAGCCTGGTAGAAGAAGTCAGGAAGTTGTCTGAGAAAAGTTTACCCAGGTACAAGTTAGATTGGGCTGGATGGCCTCTGACATAATGTGGAAAATTGTAAAGTGAACATGTTCCTGTAATTGCTTGTTGAGAAATGCCAGCAACTCTGGACTGACAGCAACAGTGCCAAACTAAGATAGTCTGGTTGTATCATTAGTGGCAGGATTGTCATCATGGCATTTGAATTAAAAATAGACCACAAAACACAGGAAATAGTACAGTAGAAATTTTCTGGAAGAACTTTCAGGTGTATCTAAAAACAAACTTTGATGCACCCCACCATACCTTGATTTACTCCACCACTTCTCATTCTCTCTTTTCATCTCCTCCCTCTGACTGTCTCTGTCTTTTCCCTCCATCCTTCCCCATCCTCTACTGGTAGCTCTGCATTAACCTCTCCATAGTGTTTCTAGAATGAGAGTGGGGAGCTAGGGAAGTACCATATCTCCCCAGGTTTCTGTGGTATTCTGCCCTGAATACTCAGCTCGTACACTCAGAGACGAAGCCCTCGTATGTTGAAGAGACCTTTGATCTTCAGGGGTCTCTCCCTAGGTAGATTGCTTGCCGTGTCAGACCCCTTGAAGTTTTGGAGGGGGGTATTATGAGAAGAAAGTCAAATATGAGATGGGACCAGAATGCTTTCCAGTTTAAGACTTTGCTCAAACTTACTCAATCCCTGTCCTCTCACAGTTTCTTCTTACATACTAAGCCAAGGATCTAGTAGCTAACTGGGTGCTCAGTAGTTGGCCTGTGTGGCCAATTCAGTTCAAATTCACACTCATGAATTGAAAAGGAGGCTCTTGCCTTTAGAATGACATTGAGCAATAACAAACTTCAGTACCCTGTGACTACTCCTCTACCCCCGTAGATCATCCATCACTTAGTATTCGCCATCCACTTGCCTTCATCCTTAATGAACCTCTTTTGTTCTGCGAGAGGTTTTAGGTTTGTTCAGCCCTTCATTGTTTGGAGTTGTAGTTTCCAAAACAGACCTATTTAAATGTAATGGGGAAAGAAGCTGTTAGCTGTTCCTCACGATATATACTGATGAAACAGTAATTAGTTAGGGTCTGATTAAAGCCTGATTAGTGCCGTAGGGGTGGTGAGTAGCTCTTGTGTTGGGGGCTTTAAGGTCTTTGGGTGAGGCCTTTGGTAATTCATGCTGTCTTTGTAGTGTAATACTTTAATCTGTGGCAGCTTGTTTCTTGCTCTCATCAGGGTGTGTTTTGGCCTGTTGTGCTCACAGATCGCACAGGCTGCCGACAAGCTGTACATCATTCATATTTCTTACATGTCAGAGTGGTTATATCCACAGCCCCTGGGTGAAGAACATGCCACAGCAACAGGACCATTAGGTTATTGGTTTGAAGCCTTTAGTTGGCTGGCTTAGCGTTATAAATATTTAAAAGGAAAAAGAGGCAGAGAATGAAATGAATGCAGTGTCAGAAATGTAGATAGATAGATTTGATGTTTCAAATCCCATTTGACTTTTTGGTCCATAGGCTATCCTTAACAGAGCCAAGAAGGTATAGAGGGCATTGACTTGCTTGAAAATTTACTTTGTTGACTTTGACTATGTCCACCTTTGATAAATCTGGACAAGCCACGTGAGGTTTGTTCCTACATTGTATTTCCAAGACCTTTATCCAAAGGTTAGTTTAACACCATATTATACCTCAGGCTGTAGTTCTCAAAAGCTGGCCTCAAGCATCTTGGGGAGATCTTTAAGTTCTTAGGATATTTTAGCTCACATCTGGCCAGAGTCTATTATACTACTTTTTCCATCTCCAAATGCACCTTTCCGTTCTTTCATTTATTATTGATTGGAGTGACTAGTTTACTAGCATATCTGTTTCATACAATACAGCTTGTTAAGACAGTTCAGCTAAAAGACCGATAAATGTCTTGAAAATAGCAGTTGATGGCTGGGTATGAGGTTACAGCTTGTCATCTGTAACACTGATCAGTAATTGTTTTCTAACCTCCGAAATGTTCTGGGAAAGTTACTAGAGAACAGTTATTTAATGTTCTGTTTAAGTTCTTTATATCACATAAAAACCTCCATTCAACAATTATGGAACTATAGTTTATTGTTTAAAAAATAAAACCTAAAAAGAATGTTTTTGAATTTGTTCCCCAAAACAAATGAGAACCGTACAGTAGCATAAAGGGAATGTGCTGTATTTGCATGCAGCAGCATGGCTGTCCTAGCATATGTGCTAATGTTGCACAACAACTCCAACCTTCAAGTAAGCTTGGCTGATTATGACGTTTGGCTACACTTCCTCTACACCAATCCCAAATTTCCATTCCCTGATCTCATGAAGAGTCTTTTTTTGCGGCAATTCTCCTTGCTCACTGTTTGGTTTTAAGGAGGAAAGTGACGAACATGCTGTTTGACGGCTCAGTTTTGTAACCTTTAAGAATGGTCTAAGAATAAATGTCCCGATAAACACTTTGTGATGGCTCACTGCTTGTTTTACCTTGAAATCCAGAGAGCCCTGCAGCATAGAAAAGTCAGCATCCTTCCATTTGGTGCTAATTACCAAGCTCATTGGCAGACAGGGGTCTCTGTCTCTCTGAACTCTTCAAGATCAGGGGATCCGACTGTGATGCTGTGTGTTGGGTCTACCATGTTGTCTTTGTTCATGGCTTGTTTGAACACAGCAAGTGAATGTGCCCTAATAGGGAAATTGTTATATTCAATTTTTAGCTGTTTCCTAGCTTCCACTGCTCCCTCTTTCCAAAATTCTGCCCTCCAAAGACTTGTCAGCAATTTTCGGGTGCACTCTTAGTAATGTTGTGGGAAGGTTTGCTTATGGTTATAAAAAACAAAAACCTAAAAATAGCCATTATTTAACATTCAGTTTAAGTTATTTTTAGGTTGTCAAAAAAACAAAAACAAAACAAAACAAAAAACAATGCTGTCATGCAGTGTTTTGGGAATGTTTGTTTATGGTTAATCTAAATATCTAAATATCAAAATTATTTTCCTTAAACATTTCCCTAACATTGATGTATGCCTGGAACTCTGTAGCTTATGTGCTAATTGCTAACTATTAACCTTCAAGTAAGTTGTACATTTGTAAGTATACTGAACATGTCTGTGTATCTGTTTTATTTGAAAACTCTTCCCACAAAAACTCTTGCTGATAGATTATCATAAGAGCTGCATCACTCTTTCTCCATCAAACACACTGTGTCATTCTTGTGGTCAATCCCTGAACCACCATATTGATTTTCATCAGCTGTTTGGCCCTCCAGTGTCAGGTACAGAGCTGAGATGTTGTTATTTTTATGTGGAGATCGATGGTCTCTCATCATACACAAGCTTCTATTTATTTTGCTACTTTAATCTGTCTATTTGGCCTCATACAGGCACGGTCCTGGCTACAGAATATGGAATGAAATGTGTTTTTGGTTTTATTTTTCTTGTCGATTCCCTTCTCTGCTCCCCCTCATTACAGGTCCACTCATATGTGCCAAGATTGGAATGCATTGTAATGAATCTGGCCTGATGTTTCACTGCCCATTAGTGTAGACATGGGAGACGGCTTATCTTACTGTCCACGTAGGCTCTGGTTGGAAGAGATTGGTGTAATGGTGAACTATTGAAACATTTATGGTTTTTGTGCTAGCAGATGTAGACTGATATTTGATATAAATTTGTATTTTTATTTATTTATCTTTTTTGGCATTAATTGCTTGTGCGCGAGCTTATCTACAGCCAATTATTGTGCCAAGACTGGAGGAAGATGAGGAGGAGGGATATGAAAGCAACATCACATATGAGTGTTGGGTGGAGGTCATGAAGGTTAAAGCCAAAATGTCAGTGCGTGATCTACTCTTGGTGTTTATCGCACATCTCTCCTGAGGACGTCCCACCACGTGCCTCCCCAGACCTCCACCCTCAGCACACCCACCAGCTCTTTTTTCTCACATCATCCTTCCATTTCACTCTTCGTCTTTCGTTTGGATAAGGAACAAGCATCGCCCGGAGGCCTGCGTCTCTTTCTGACTTTCACTTCCTTGGTTCGGTACCTCTCCATTCGTCTCTCTCTCTTGTGCACATGTGCTTTCTCTTTTGTTTCCCTGCAGGTTTCTCTTCCTCTCCTTCATTCTTCTCCGCCTGCACATGGGCCAGAGAGCAGCTTTGTTTATTTCTCTTACCCACGTCCACCAACCAGCAGCCAATTCTGTCTGTTCCGAAGTCACCAGGATCAGAGAAGGTGGGATGAAAGGAAGGAAGTAAGGAAAGAAGGTAGATAGATAGAAAGAAAAAAAAACAGGAGGGAAGGAATAATTATATTTTTTCCTGCAAATATTTGATAAATTTTGAATATATATAATGTTCCTGTTGGATCAGTTAGCCTCGCCCACTGTAAAATTTCATTGGTTCCAAAATTTCCCCTCCATATAACTGTATTTTACCGGTCAAATATGTTCTAATTGGCCATTATTGTGTTGTATCGGACCGCTGTTTCTCATTCAGTGTGGACAGAGAAGTAGAAAACTCATATATGTATATGTGTTTGTCCATATCTGTGTAAATGTGAAGGTACATGTTAGAAGCCAAGAACTGCTGTCTAATTTCAAGCATTTTATCTGACACCCAAAGGAAATTAAACACTGAGACTCAACTGGCTCACAAGCTTGATTCATATATATTTTTCTGCTTTCATTTTAGTCTGTCAAATCTGTGAATACTCATTCAAATTTTTGTTCATTAATATTCTGCATCTACTTTTGCTCTCCTGACATTTTAAATAGTGCTGGTTGAAAAATTTATCAATTATGTTTTTTTTGTCATGAAGCCAAAGAACAAAGAAGTCTGAACAGAAGAAAAAGTAAATGAAAAAAATTATTATTTTTTTGTACAGTGTAGAATTTCCACCATATGAAACAGAATCGCAGAAATAAAATTTCCAAACAGGTCTTCCCTCATCTGCCTTTGTTCAAATATTGACAGCTCCATAGGGCCACAGTGTTTACAGCTTTTGGGAAAGTCAGCCTACAAATGGCTTACTTGCAGCTGTCTCTGCACAAAAAGCCATAAAAAGTTTTCAACATTGAAAAAGTGACACGTATCACCTTAAAACATTCCCTGATCTTACTGAACCAAGTTTGTTAGGACTCAGGAGATCATGAAAATCTGCTTCTGTCTTTTCGGTCTTTTTAAGGTTTTTCTTAACATGAAAGCTCTGCACTTTTTGTTACATTCATAACTCCACTGCTACATTTTAGCCTGATGCTCAGCAACTTTACTCTCTACTTTGTCTAGCTCATATTCCCTGTCTGCGCTGTTTTTACTCAGCCAATCACTGTCTGCTGGAAGCATTTCAGCTTATAATGACAAGAAGCAGAGGAATCGAAAACAATTATTGAAAGAAGAACAGCAACAAGGGCTGCTGCCGGCAACGGAGGCTAAAACTGATGCTGCTATATAGTATCATCTGTTCCGTAACTGAGCGATCTAACTGCATTAGAGAAACCGCAGATTACCACAATCAGGGTTGTGATTATAGCAGAATGGCCATGTTTATGTGGTGATTGTGATCGGGGTGCATGATGATGAGATTTACCAAGGAATTGGACATACATTTTATGCAATCAAACCACATCAAACCAACAAGCAATGCAAGCGATGTGTCAGTGCTGCTCAATGTATGCCTGTCATGGTCAGCTCCTGCCAACTGAGGATGCCATTGATGACTGAGGATGCCATTATCTGACTGTCTGAAGGGTTTTCAAAGGGAATTGTCTGTAATATATTCTATTTATTTATTTCTCTGAATTTCATCAGCTATTACTCTGGTCTTCAGTTATGATCAAAGTTGAAAACAGTTTTGCCACTTAATATTTTGATACTGTGATATAATTAAAGCTGTAAATGGTGTAGGTGCGCTGGTAAAGGTGGTCATTCAAGCTTGTATTGCATTGGTGGTATGCAAATTCCTTATTATGATGTTACCTATGGGAGAGGGGGTGTGATTAACTGTGGTATTTTTTTAAATTACCAAATGAATATATTTAAATTAGAAAATGCAAAACAGGAGGATTTTCACTAGTTCTCTCACATTATTTGACACCACTGTATTTTCAAAAGAATCAGTTCCCATTACTCTGACACTTTTTTTTTATTAAAGTGAAGGTAAGCCTTTCTCATTTATTCCTTAAACTGACAGTTTTCCTCTGCTCTCACTTGCTTTTTTCACACCTTCTCAGATATGCTTACCTCTCTTTCTCTCACTTTTTCTTTTGTACACATACATCCTTCACTCATGACTAGTTCTCTTTTGATGGTTTGTTGGACTGATTTCTTGTTTCTTCTCTTTGATTAATCACAGTTCTATCTTTTCACTCTCTGTCAGACTATTTGTTGTACATGTAAAGTTTGCTTTGTCATTCTGTTTTCATCACAATTTTCTTAGTTTGTCATCTCAGAGCATATGTGCTAAGGATCTGAATGGCTCTGTGACTCACTTGTTCAACAAAGACGCTGAAAAATTTTACTCTCAGGCTTCCTCCATCCAGTCTGGGAAATATGAAAATATTTTTTGCAACTGTCCCTTTAGCACAGACCTGCTCTGAGTCAAAGAGTGGTGAATCATTTGTGAAGTAATGTTTGCACATGTTATAGGCTATTCTCTGAGGACACCATCAGGCAGAAAACATGGAGACATATGCACGCCTGAGTCTTCACCAGCAGTGAGCATGTCCTTAAATCCTTTGCAGATTTATTTACATACTTTCTTATTCTTAGCCATTACAAACTTAGACCATTACAAACCAGAATCATTTACAGAAAACTAGAAATCGGTATCCTATTCTAACCTGTTTAACCCTGTGCTATTCAATTATTTATTGTTATATAACAATTAAGTTGATTCATGCCTGTCAGACTCTGTTCCATGTTTTGTCTGTGTCTTGCTCCCCAGGTGTTCCTTTCCCATGTTTAATTTGTCCCAGGTGTTCCCCATGATGGTTTATTGCTCCCAGGTGTGTCTCGTCATCCCCTCCTCCTGTGTGTGTATAAAATGTGTTCCCAGTCCCAAGTTCTCTGTCCGCTGTTGTACGTCTTCCTGTGAACGTCTTCCTGTGTTCGTCTCCCTTGGTTCCTTGGTGCAAATAAAGTCATGTCAACATATTCTCCAGCGTCTCCTCGTCCCTTGTGTGTGTGTGCAATGTGACAGAGCCATGCCAGAATCACTGTAATTATAAGATTCTGACTTGTGTTCACATCCTCATGGAACTCATAAACATGTAAAGCTCTGATTTGTATCACCTGACCGTTGCAACGCCATGCGGAAAAGCTCAAAATAGCGGCGGCTTCAGCAGAAAAATGTTTAGCAATTACTAAAATTGACTGTTGTTAATATTTTACTAATCCAAGATTAATATGAAAATAAACAAGACGGTTTAAACAAGGCGGTTTAATTTATCTAGCACAGATATAACAAATGTTGAGTGTCCTGCTAGATAAACTTTTACAAGTTTTTAATAAAGCATTTGCATAAGAACCATTACTTGTTATAGCGTGGTTTTGTCTAATGATTATTCAAATTACACAGATTAATTTCGGTTGTAATAGTGTTGCCATAGAAATGGATAATTCCGAAAGCTCCGAGTTGAATGTCTGTCTTGTCATCTAGTAATAGAGATAATTACAAGACAGCATGAACACACCTTCCAGTCCTTACATTTGAATGGATGAGAGTTTTGATAAACAGCCCAACAGTACCAGGACAACTTTCTTTTGTCTGGAATGCCATGAACACCGCATTTTACACTTTTACAAAAACTTGTAAAAGTTTATCTAGCAGGACACTCAACATTTGTTATATCTGTGCTAGATAAATTAAACCGCCTTGTTTAAACCGTCTTGTTTATTTTCATATTAATCTTGGATTAGTAAAATATTAACAACAGTCAATTTTAGTAATTGCTAAACATTTTTCTGCTGAAGCCACCGCTATTTTGAGCTTTTCCGCATGGCGTTGCAGCGGTCAGGTGATACAAATCATGCAGAGAGATGCATAGTATATAAGCAGTGCGGAGTGGAATTTAAGAATTTTTGGATATTTTATTTTATTTTATTTATTATTTTTTTTGACTGGAGAGTGAAGTGAGTTTTTTTGAAAGTAGGGGTAGGATATAAAACCTGGAATGGAGCTGAATGCATAGAGAAGGGAAAGAAAATTGCTATTCCTTGGTGACAGAAAAAAAGCATGCTTCTTTTACTGCTTCTTTTGGGACTGTTTTGACAGAGTAAAAATCTCTAAACTAACTGACTAAATACAGTCTAAAACATAAGTTACTTGATTTTAACTTTATGTTGTGAGTGTGATATTGCTTACTGTAAGTCATGGCACTTTTCACAATAAAAATTGTAGCCAAAGAGCTTTACCAAGAATAGTGCATCAAAATACCCACACTGGCAATAAAAATTATTTTTAGATAAGATGTAGAAACAACCTTGAAGTGGACCAAGAAATTATGTAGCTCACCTTATTATATCTTTCTGTTTTCAATAATCTCAGTTAGACTCAGTTGTTATCTCCATATGTGACCCTGGACCACAAAACCAGTCTTAAGTCGCTTGGGTATATTTTTAGCAATAGCCAAAAAAAAAAACATTGTATGGGTCAAAATTATCGATTTTTCTTTTATGCCAAAAATCATTAGGATATTAAGTAAATAAGAATTCAATGTTCCATGAAGATATTTTGTAAATTTCCTACCGTAACGATTTTTCTTTTATGCCAAAAATCATTAGGATATTAAGTAAATAACATGTTCCATGAAGATATTTTGTAAATTTACTACCGTAAATATATCAAAACTTAATTTTTGATTAGTAATATTCATTGCTAAGAACTTAATTTGGAGAACTTTGAAAGGCGATTTTCTCAGTATTTTGATTTTTTTGCACCCTCAGATTCCAGATTTTAGTTGTATCTCGGCCAAATATTGTCCAATCCTAACAAACTTTACATCAATGGAAAGCTTATTTATTTCATATGTGTCCTTACACCCGCCTCAGTGTTCTTTGTGAGGAAGACATTATTGAACCTTATTGATCCTGATGGATCAGCTTTGATGGATGCAGGCCTTTCATAATAGCCATGGTGGTCTCTAACCACAGGTGGAGTAAGGCCTCAGTAGATAAGGTTGTGATTGCTATTGTAATCTTTACGAATGTGCATGTGCTGTGGAACAAATACTTGGAAGTGTGATCAATCTTGAGAATACAATAATTGTTTAATTTTATTACGTATCAGAAAACACATTGATTTATCTGTTGAGTATGTGAGCAGTTAAAATATACATCCTTAGTATTTTGAAATCAGTGTTGATCATATTAAAGGGACAGTTCACCTTCAGTTGCTGGTCCCAGCAACTGAAGGTGAACTATCCCTTTAACTGGGAGTTAATCAGTGTTTGAAAACCCCTTCCTAGATTTGCATAGGAGAGCTTAGATTTGTAGTGTACTGGAGATTTGTTTCAAACAGGAAGTTTTGATGAAACAAAATGGACTTGTATTCACTGACTGCACTTTTTAATTAAGTCACTGGCATTAAATAAGCGTTCCGAGGTCCAGAGAATTAAACAATGAGCCGTGTTGAAGCAGTATACAGTTTCCAGCTGGTGTTGCTCCAGGTTTACCTGTAATCTCTATAAAAAGAGCTATGTTTGGAAAACTTCACAATGATTTAATGGCTTATTTTATAGTAAATAGGACTCACATGCTCATCCAGGCTCAGCAATGCAGCCTTTCCAATTTTCCAGATCTAAAGTAACTTAAGGCGATACATTTACTTACGCAGATGAAAGATTTTTATCCATTGATCACTGCTTTTCATCTTTGTTTGCAAAGCAAAATCAATAACCCACTCTCCTTGGATCATTATTACATCATTATCACTCTGGAGTTAATTTTTACCTCCAAAAAAACCCTCAAAATATCTTCCAGGCATTGCTTGCATTTAATTGTATGTCAAGTCTTTTGAACTTCAATGTGCCTTTGGGGGTCTCTCAGACATAAATCATATCGCACGGAAAGTCGACTTAAGGTGGGTCTATGAATCACAGTTTCGAGAGGATAGCTTCTGGCCCTCAGGGAAGCCAAACTTTTAAAAGTGCATTTAACTTTAGAGGACTTTCCCGAGGCATGGTTCCATGTTTGCCATCTGTTAAAGCATCAGAACAGGACAGTATTGTTTATTGATTGAGCCGTCTAATTGTTAGCAGTATCTAAATGAGGTGCGAGCGGGCATGTGCGCCTGTACGTGTCTTTCTCTCGTTGTCTCTCCTGGGTTTAGTCTGTCTGAGTTGACACGTCTACATATGACAGCGCAAAACTCAAGAGACTTCACTGTTCAATTATTGATTCATATTTTGTCCCTTTTCTTCCACTTCCACTTGTTCTGTCTTTCTGGTGTTTTTCTTGTCTCCTTTGCTACCAGGATAAAAAAATAATAATAAAAGGACTCTGAACCATTTTGTCCTTTTCAAATGATATCCCCCCCCCCCACCC
>NW_015542376.1:1714015-1728802 GCF_001515605.1 Sinocyclocheilus anshuiensis | reverse complement strand
CCCCCCCCCCCCCCCCCATGCCTTTGTCTTTATATTCACATACATTTGGATTCTCTCAGTTTCTACTTCTCTTTGGATAAACTTGTCAACTATAGGAAACCATCTTTAGTTCACCTCACATTTAAGATGACGTTGCATTTCTTTTCTCTGTTACTTGTCTTGTGCAAACACATTGTTTTTCCTCCTTTTCTCTTGAGTATTGTGAAGTGTAACAGATGGGTTTTAGAACTAACTGTCATTACATTTAATTCACAGTGCACATTGTTACATAAAAGGGTCCGGTTACGTCCTGTTATTCTGCCTGAAACTGTCAGTCATCATGTTTTTTTTCTGTTCATTCTCTTGTTTCCTTGCTTACTGCAATCTGATTTAGAAATAACATCTTGGCACTAGCAGAAGTCAGTTGCTTTTTTTCTGTTACCACTTACCCATGTAAAACTGATCGTTGATCTATTTATCTATCTATCAGATAGTATTTGAATGTACCTATTTGGCCTTTCATTTTTCTAAATGAATCAATTATTGTATTATATTAACATTTTTATATTTCTCATCAGGTTTTAACTTAAGGGTCAACTTTACCATTTTCTAGATAATATTTTAGACATTTAAAAACATCATATTTGGAGATCTAAGTTTGAAAACCCTTGGTCTGTGGGATTTTTTTTTTTTAGTTTGTGTTGTCTGCCAGGTGCCACTGTTGACCGGACAAGTCTCAATAGGCACATGCAACTTTCTCTTTTCTACCATTCCTTCTCTCATTCTTTTATTTCACCGAGAGCTTTTCACATCATTCTCTCTTCATTTCTCTCTTAAATTCAAATGAACACTGTTCTCAATATCCCATAATACTGAAGCCGGTTTTTCATTTTCAGCCGTCTCCCTCCTCTCGCTCACTCCCTCTCGTTCTCTTCTCTATGAAATCAGAAGCCCTGCAATGAGGATCATTAGTTTGCTCTAAAGAGGAAGTGTCATTGTTTCCCCAACGTGGTTTATCAATTATTCACATGTGATTAATAGAGTCTGCAAAGTGTTGCACAAATATATCAATATGACTCGCTTCAGGGATTACCAACAAACAATGCGAATCGTTTCGAGGATGAGGGAAAAAGGAAAATAATTGCGGCATGACTTTGAAATAAGTTTTTAATCTTGTATTGCCACCTTCATAGAGATGCTAATGCATTTGCAGTAAAAGATTTAAATAAACACTCCCCTCGCTGGGCTTTGAAGATGCCATATGACAGGAGCCTCGACCACGACGACTTATTCCAGAGCAAAGCTCACTGTGCTCACAAAACAGCTCGCGCCACATAAAATGTGGAAAAAATTGCAACTTATAATTTTCTCTCTCTGCAGGCCCAGGCGATTGTGGCTGGTTGCCTGCTCTGAATACAAGCAAAGAGGAAATTAAAGATGGTCTTAAGATAAGAGGGGTGGCTGATAGTCTTAATGTTATTAGTATTGAAGCAATCACAGCAAAGCCTGCTGGGTATTGTGCAGCCACAGCGATGACACTGTGGGTTTCTAAGTAGTTGTAGGTGTGGTGATTTGAACAAGTAGAAGTTTTATATTCACGATATAGCATGTTTTAACAAACCATATCTTACTTAATGCCTGGGTACAGGTTTATCAGTGTTTTTATATGTTGCTGTGCTAAAGGCCTGTTGTCTGGTAAATGCCAAGGAAGCATAAAACATTTACTTTATATTAATTAATTAAGAATTAATTAACAATTTAACAAATACTTTATATTTTGTAACTTTTTTTTATACACAAAGTACTCCTGAGTGCAGTGTTTGACATCCCAATGACTGTAAATAAATACATGAACCTAGACTTACAGGGAAAAAAAAAAATGAAGAAATGTTTTAGACTTGTGGACTTTTTATACAGTATTTTTAATGTATATTTTTCATTTTTTTTGCAAAGTTTTTGTAGCAAAACTTTCAGATTTGGAAAAAAAATTGCCATCATAAACACAGTTGCAAACAATACCATTACTTTAGTCAGATGGACCAGTGTCATCCAAAAATGAAAAAATGCATAAAAGTAGACTGTACGACTCAACAATGATTTCTGAAATTATATGATAGGCTTCTTTCAAACTTGGTGTGTCGCAATCAGCCACGCATGAGAGCTGATGACGTTTGACATTGATGTAAAACTATGCACAATGGGTCTTTAGCATAACGTGTATATTTTTCATCAGTGTGGAAGCTATGTTTTGTTGTCATTTTCTGGGAAAAAAGCACCCAAATGATTAAACAAATTGACCTAGACTTAAAAAAAAAAGAAAGATCATTTAAGTTGGATATTTTATACTTGCATATGGAATTAATATATTTTCATGTATAGCAAAATCTCAATTTGGAACAAATTTGCCATTATAAGCAGTTGCAAACATTGCACCATCACTTTAGTGGTCAGATGGGTCACTTGAAACATCAGTAATCCTCTCTGTGCTGGAAAATACAGTTCCATTCACTGCAGTGAAAGCCACCATGTCTACGGAGGAGTGCCGGTCTTTATGTCCCCCTCGTCCTGTCCCTGTGTGTAAATCAGAAGAGCTCCTCTGTCTGCTTAAAAGCAGCCGCGCTCTGGTTCAATTCATTAGTGCTGCTCTGTTGCCTTTTACACCTTCAGACTGCGCTGACACAGCCATAGATCAGGGCAAGGGGGGAGAGAGAGGCCGACTCAGAACAGGAGACGCCGGAGAATTGATCATACTTGTCTTCCAACTTCTGCAGGAGTGAGTGGCAAATAGGTGGGAAAGAGAAGAAAGGACAAGAGAGGAAATAAAGGGACAGTCTTGAAAAGTAAAAAGGAAAGGGGCCAGTCAGAGAAAAGCAGTGAAGGAACCTCTTTGCTATGTGTGATTTATTCTTTCTCTCTGACAAAAGTGCTGTGAAGGTCGTAAACTCTGGCACACGGCCTGCAGCCCGCTGTGTGGCACAGAAACTGACTACAGTTTTCATCAATGCTTCAGTTTGTATATTGTGTTTGTTTGCCATGCTAATTATTTCTAAGTTTATCTGAACTAATTAATTTAACAGCAGAATAATAACTATTCAATAATAATAATTAATTTAACATAACAACAGAGTTTGAGTGTTTGTTATTTCCCACGACAAGTCTTACTGAAATAAAAATGCTGGGCAACACAATCACAGACAATCCAGGGCTGTTTCATAATGCCAACTTTGTAGCCAACTTTTATCCATCTGTTCAACATCAGTCTTTTGTATTATATTTATTTCATGAATGTACAAGAAGAGTTATATTAAAATGTTATATATTTACAATATTTCTATATAATATTTATTATATAATATTTTTGACCTTTGAACTTTCTATTTATCAAAGAATCCTAAAAATGATCACGGTTTCTACAAAAATCTTAAGCAGCAACACTAATTGTTTTCAATTAGTTGATACATTGATACATACTTGAGCAGCAAATCATCATATTAGAAAGATTTCTGAAGGATCATGTGGCACTGAAAACTGGTGTAATAGCTGATAAAAATTCAGCCATCACAAGGGGAAAAATATATATATAAATAAATAAATATATATATATATATATTAAAACAAATGATTTTCTTTTGTACTATACATTAGTATTCTCTCTCTCTCTCTCTTTTGTAATGATGTTTCAGTAAAATGTGCTACAACAGATTTGTTACAAAGCTGGTGGTTGTCTACATTTCCTATTTTCACACAATGCTATATAATAGTGTTTTATTTGTACTATTCTTGCCAAATTCTACAATCCTTTCCACTGCCGTAGTTTTGACCTGTGATCTGGAAGCGCAAGTCACTTTTCACTGTCGTTTTCTTCTCTTTTGTTGTTATTTCTGGTTCCATCCCTCTCCCAGTGGCTCATGTCACACGAGAGAGGGGAGGGACTGGAGGAAGAGAAAGAGAGAGAGAGATTTTCAAGGGTGTAAGAGATGGAGTATTTGAGTTTTTGTTTGCTATTTTGAGAGAAGCCACCAAACAGGGTTTTTACTATGGCAACTGACAAGGGACAAACTCGGCTTTTTAAAAAGGCTCATGCTTTATTCAGACTGGTGTTTTTGTTGTTCCACTGTCAGTCATTCATAGGCACAAAGCATGTGTGTGTTTTTGGATATAATCATCTGCATATCTTGACACGAGTGATGCCACCCGGGACAAAAGGAAATAAAAACACAGCCCATATCTGTGCATTTGCAGTAGCAAAACCGTGGCTCCAGTGAAAGGTGTGTGGAAAATTAAAGTAAAGATTTTCAATGGATGTTCCAGGATTTCACAATCATGTTTGATTTTAATTGTGCACTATCAATAGATTTGATTGGCTATTTTCTGTACGCTCTTCCCACTGCTTCCCACATTTTTTTTTTTTTTTACATCTCGCTTCCAATTTCTCAACAGAATGAGAGTATTTTAGAGAATTTTCGGCCCACAAACATATCGGCCCACAAGCAGCTTGTAAGCCTGATATTGCATACTCACCTATTTTTCCTCTTCTATTTTTGTATCCAGCCACCTGCATTTTAAAAAGCACAGGTGTGCTTACCTGCTCTAAAAACGTACTGTTATTCTTAGTGTTGTTCTTTAAGCACAAAATAAATAAGTCCTTAAAGAATTGTGGTTACTGTATGTCCTTAAGTTTTGTTGGAGAGTTGCTGGGACTGATGATTTGTAGTTAATGAATGCATTCTGTAAATATATATTTTTATTATATTAAATATAATGAATGAGTCCAGATTGAAAATCTAATTGTAAGTTAAATAAAAACCCTTTGAGGGACATTTTAAAAGTAATAAACATTAAAAAAATTATGAATGCATTTTTTGTTTTGCTCAAATTAGAAAAATGCTGTTTCTTTTGATACGGACCCTATATAGTCTAAATAAATACTGTTTTTCTTTTTCTTCTACTTTTTTTCTTTTTCTTCAATATCCAGAGCAAACATTTACTATAATATTTATTGCAATATTTTCATTACTGTTATAGAAGAAAAGCATTTCCTCTGTGCAGGAAAATGTCAGATATAATCAAATGCTCGTTTAGGTATTGTGACTCTGGAGTCTAGCAGATCAAATCACAGTCATTACAGTACAGTATGTTATGCGTCCCTTTTTGAGCTTCATCCTTGAGATTAGATCTTGGTTTTAACATTTTGCCCTGCTGGCCATGCTGAATTGCTGGGTGAAATGTAATTCTGCATTTCATCAAGGCTCCGGTTTTGCAAAACATCCCACCCAGCCTTTATGGACTTTACTGCCAGCACTGATTAAAAAGCACTGAACTCATTCTTAGTCTTTAGTGAAACATTCTTTTCATCACCTGTTTGTCTGTGTACGTTTTCTAATATCCGCACTGATTTTAGTGGTCCATCTCATTTCTTCTCACTTGTGGGGACACAAGTCGTTTCATGTTCTCTCTCAAAGGAACATGCTTTGAATCATGATTTGATGTAGCTCTACAGAGAGAAAGGCTATTCCTGGGAGAGACTTGCTGAAAATAATTCTCTAGTGAAATCTTTCCATTAGGATTAAACTAAGAGGACATTTTTCTGTGTTGAAATTTAGGCTACTAATTTAAAAATTCAACATGTTAATGTGATCGTTCTTTAATTATTTTTATCCCTTGACCCGTAAATTCCATAATAAGAAGGCAACAAGCAACTCGAGGTACAGTTCAAGCTTTTTTGGTATTTGAATCGTTAAATGATCACCAAGGTTGCATTTATTTGTTAAAAAATACAGTAAAGCATTAAATATAACATGCAAAATTATATTACAATTTAAAATTACTTTTTTATTTTAATACATTTTCTTATTATTATTATTATGAATGTTGGTAAATAGCTCATAATTGAAGCAAATATATAATTATCCACAACACACACACACACAGTGACACGTCATCCTCCCTTTCACACCTCGGCAACCATTTTCTGTGTGCACCTGAGTGACAGACATTCATTAAGCATTTCACAGCTTTACCTTGTGAAAACACATTTTAAGGCTTTGTTTATAAAAATATAAAATCCCCACAAGAAAAAAGTTTACCTGTGAAGTTGTCAAACTGCGTATCACGTTCTCTTCAAGCCTTTGATAGATATTAATGTTTAAAATTGGCACTATTTTGAGAGTAAGTGATGTTTACCACATCTTTTTTCGGCATCCTGTCAGCAGTTTTCTTTGTTTCTTCAATCTGTTTTCGGCAGACTTTCACTCCTCTGCTTTCCAGCCGTCTTGTTCAGTGAGCTCCAACTAGTCTTTGCTTCTTCATTAGATGAACTCTCTTTCTTCTCTCTCTCACTTTACTTAAAGTTTGTCAGTAGTTAGTGCAGTATTGGGAGTAGCCTTATGCAATAAAATGCAATTATGTTTATATTTAGCCGTGTCTTATCTCTGCTGGCTTTTCATAGTTTATTGGCTTGATGACTATTTTATAAGCATGACCCCTGCAGGCAGGTTATGCTCCTGGTTGTCATGGACACTGATAGCACTCTGGTGATAGTGAAGAAGGAATAGTAATAACTCCAGAAGGCGCTGAGGTTGAAGATGAGAACATACGCCCACCCATTTTTCGGTGACACTGTAGAGAGCAAGTCACAACAAACTTTCATTTTCAAACTTTCTAACTCCGCGTTTTGCCCTCCGGCAGCATATGGGAGAAGTATTCTGCTTGTTATGTATGAGACACAAGGCCATGTGTTTTAATGGTTTAAGGCAATTTATTTGCATTTCTGTATGAGTGGTTTGGATTATACTGAAAAAAACAACGTTTCTTTATGAAATGTTGCAGCCCACTTCACATTATTTCAGTGAAAGACAAACTAAGACAAGAACTGCAATTAAGACCGAGGGATGCATTCATGAAACACAAGCGGAACGGATTTCTGTAAATTGTAAGTAAAACCATCCTCACGGAAATGGTTGCATTCAGTTCAGTGGGAGAATTTACATAAGAATAGATTCATGCATGTTTTGCACAAATACATTATGCTCATGTTTCATGAATAAATCTCAATGAGTTTGTTGGTAGGATGCGAACTGAAAGGAACAACCATAATTATGGTAGTGAAACACTATTGTTTTTCCTAATTTCCCTAAAGACTATTGTTTTTCCTATTTTGATTCATCAGTCCTTAATGGACAAAAACATTGTAAACTTGGTTCATTATTTTTTTACATTACATTTTTAGTGCAAAGCGGAGTGTGAATTACATTTGAGGCGGTAACAGTAGCAACATTAGACCTCAATGGTCATTATAATGTTACTTTACTACAGTTTTAAATACACTACTGTTCAAAAGTTTGGAGTCTGTAAGATTATGTAAGTGTCGACTCCTCGGATCTACAAACGTTGTTACAGTAAGATATTTAATTATTTTTTTGGAAAGAAATTAGTACTTTTATTACAAAATATTTATTTTCAAATAAATGCTGTTCTTTTTAACTGTTTTCAACATTTATAATAATAAGAAATGTTTCTTGAGCACCAAATCATCATATTACAGTTATTTCTGAAGGATGATGTAATACTGGATTAATGGCTGCTGAAAATTCAGCTTTGCCATCACAAGAAATTACATTACAATATATTCAAACAGGGGAAAAAGTTATTTTGAACTGTAATAATATTTCACAATAGTAATGTTTTACTGTATTTTTTATCAAAGAATTGCAGCCTTGTTGGGCATAAGAGACTTCTTTCAACAAAATTACAAATTCTTACCAATCCAATGGCGGTGAAAGTCACAAAAAATGCTGTAGTATTTTGTATATAAAGTCTTGCTGATGGCTAATTTGTTAACCAATTTGGGTTTTGACAAACAGAATGAATATAAAAAATTACCTGTGAAAATAATCATAAAAAAACAACAACAACTGCACTGTGTTCACCGATTACAAAAGTATAAGTACAAGAGTCAAAGCGACACAAAAATTATGCTTGATGTCTTTGCTTTAATCTTAAACAGTTAAAATTGCTCGCATATTGTATGAAAACTGAAGTCTTGAGGCTCAGAATCAATGAACTTGTGTTCTGATTAGAGAATAGTCAAGTAAATTAAATTAGTCAGCTCTTGATTTGACAATAAACACAAGTTCTAATTGTTGCTTATTATATCCATCTTAATTGTTTTCACAAGCTCAGGTAAAACTGTGAGTGTATTTTAGTGCTGTCAGGTTGTTTTTCAGTATGAGCCGAACTGGAATTCACAAACATTTTGTAAAAACATGAACTGGCCTTTTGTTCCCGTAAGATGATCTTTTATTCTTGGCACTAGGTTTGTGTTTTCAGATAACTAGATGTAGAGGGGCACATCCTCCAGTGTGCTGAGCTAGATATATGCTACCTGCACTTTATCAGCATTGAAAGTGTTTTCCAACCGAAATGTGTCCAAATGATCATTCCCGCTACTCCTAGTACCCAATTTCTTCAGGACTGCGGTGTACGTGTACATGAGGGCTGGAGATGGTTGTTCAATGGTGGTGTGAGAGAGTGAAGAGAAGAAAATGTCTCTCTTCCTTAATAGGGGTATTTATTAGTGTGAATCTCCAGGTCTCCTTTAAAGGCCCTCTGAAATTGAAGTGTCAGCTCTGAAGTCAAGCACATCAAATGCCCCTCGCAGCAAAACGTCTGCATGTTACGTGAACATCTGTGTGTGTGTATTTTGTGGAATTGTCAGCTCTGAAGTCAAGTTCAAACGTTCCTCCTTGCTGAGTGACTTCACGTCTGTCTGAGCGGAGCAGACACAGAGCTCCAAAGGGTAATTGCATTTCACCTTTACTACACGTGTGTGTGTGTGTGTTCGGCCCCTGCTTCCTCACATTCTGAGGTGCCCATACTGAAAATTATTAGATTTCTCCAAGCAACTGCGTATCAATTAATTATAAATGCTTTATTTTGTTCAAGCTATTTCAGCTTTGAAAAACATTGAGTTAAGAGCCAATCAGTGAAGACAGCCTAATTTGTGTAAGTCAAATAATCACATCAGCCAAAGATCTGACATCAGTGATCGGTTACAGTTCAGTTACATGGTGCTAAGATGCCGACATGGTGATTGATATATCTGTTTACCCAGCATTACACCAGAGGATCCCTTTGTTTTATGGTCAAGGTCAAGGGTAATTCTCTTAAGGATCGCTCTGTGATGTGGCCTTTGCATGTAATGGAGAACTAGATCATAATTTGTGTCCAGTAGGAGAGAGAGCGAGAACGATCGAGGACGAAGGAGTGACCTTCAGTCCAGGCCCCTGTGGTCTGTCTGAAAGTGTGCCAGCAATAATCAGAGACTATTTTTGACTCTCTATCATGTAGATAAAATGGGTCACTGCGAGCCGTCCAGGCCCAGGAAGAACACACACACGCCGTGGCTAATCTCTTAAATCAAACTCGCCCTGTGTGGGTTCTTCACTAATGTATTATGCACCAGGGATGGTACAACCATATGCTCTTAATATTTTGCCGACATCAACTTACAGAGATAGGATGGATGGATGGGTGGATGAATGGGCCAATGGAAGGTTATTTCCTCTAGCACCTAAGATAATCTTGATGGGCCCCGATCTCATCCCCATGGGAGTCTTACTATGTTCTTCGCTCTCCTTTATGCCGAGTTCACACTGCACGATATTAGCCCGATTTTTCAGACGCCCGTGAAATATTTGGCATGCTAAATATCTGGAGCTATCGGCGATTCACAATCACGCAGTGTGCACTGATTTCTGATTGAAAACTACATCGTCGATGACCAACAGCCAATGAGAGACCAAGATACAGGGCAGAGGGAAGTTCGGCAGGAGTTATAGACCAGAATATCAGTATTTTAATAGATATATGAACAATTATATCATACAGAAACAAGCACAAAGATTTGCTTGACCAGCCACAACATCAGCATAACAGTTACTGCAAAATTATTTACCTCCAACTCTCTTTGCAGAACACCCAATCCCTGTTCCCTGCATCTCCCTCCTGCATAATCTGTTTTTCTTTTTCTCCTTGTAGCTGGAAATCAGCTCACAGACAATTTGTGGGCTATATATATTTTTTTTTTATAATTACAGTCTTGCTCGAGAACTCCGGTCTGACGCACGCGGGTTCTCGCGTTATTTCCTTATCACTTCTCGCGTGTGTTTTGTTGTGAAACGTAGTTTGCGGACCAGACAGAGCCATCTGTGATTCTTCCTATTGTGAAGTCATGCAGTGTGAAACCTCCTGTCGCCGATCCATCGTGCAATGTGAACACAGCAGCAACTGAATGCTACCCCAGATAGTCACGCAGTGTGAAAACAACGGCGATCCGACGAGTTTGAAAATCGTGCAGTGTGAACTCGGCATTAGTCCCTGGCTGTCTGTCTCAGTCCTGTCCCCCAATTGTTCCTGTAAATCGCACATTCCTGGGGTTGTGGTTTGAGGAGATTGTGCGTTAATAATGAATTAAATAAAAGCCGTTTCTTAATGTTTTATGAATGATGCTCTTCCCAGGCACGGCTTAATGAGATGTGCTCTAAAACAAGAGCGTCCTTGTTTTGAAAGCCACACATTTACCCACCTTATGATAAAAGTAACTTCCTCTCTACTTTGGCTTGACCAGTTTATTGCAGGATTAATTGATGTTCAGTCTCATCTCTCCTCTCCTCTCCTCTTCATTTTGCATGCTGTATTCATGAGCAGAGTGGCACAAAAGCGTGAATGGCTGCTGCCACGTCTGGTTTGTGCAGATAAACACTGTGTCACTGGGCGCACACTAAAGCCCCGTATTTATTCAGCTTTTTCCTGCTCCCCTTCCGATTCACAAAGTCACGGTGTGAAATACGGGGGTCCAGGCCAGCATATGCTGCCTGCTGCACGAACCTTAGAAAACCTCCCGTGCGGACCACTCCAGCTGAGAGAATGATATTATTCTGTTGTCCAAAGCATCCACAGAATATTGCTTTTCTTATAAAATTGGCAAGGTGGCTTTACATGAGGTTGAGCACAACACTGTTTAGAATTAGTGCCCGAAAAGCTATATTTAACCTCAGAGATTTTATATAGAAATTCAAGAAAAAACAAAAAAAAACAAAAGTGTGCATATATATATTTGTGCATGATTTCTGAATGATCAAGTCACACTGAAGACTGGATTAATGGCTGCTGAAACTTCAGCTTTTCCATCATTGGAAATAAATGTATTTCAAAATACATTAAACTAGAAAATAGTTACAGTGTTTACTGTGTTTTGATCAAATAAATGCAGCCTTGGTGAGAGTAAGAGACTTCTTTAAAAAAAAAAAAATCTCTGACTCTAAACATTTGAGGAGGGTTAACTTAATGTGAATCTTTTCTTTAGCAAATTTCTTGTTTTGAATGTAGCAAACTATGGTCTCTGTCTGGCATCAGACCCACATAATCATGGTCTTATTAAAAAAAAAAAAAAAAAGAGGCTTTTTTTTAATAAGACCCCCCCTCCCCCCTTTTCTCTTTTCCACCTGATGTGTGGCAACTTGTCTCTTTGCTCCGCTTTATTGCCTTCTTTCTCTTTTTTCTCCTCCACACTCTTTGTGAGGAAACGGGAACGTTTAGGAGGTCCCGCTATTGAGTGTGTACTCATAAAACCCAGGGTTATGTTTTAGCCGGCCTGCCCTCTAGGACTTGATTTTGCAAAGCAGAAGCTGTTCTGATGTGAACTCGCACTGGAAAAGTGGCTATTGTTCTTTGTATACACTACTTGACACTGCCCAGAGGAATATTTTTATTCCTCTGAAGATGCCCTTTCATAGCTTAAGAGACTAAATTGCATTTCAGGTATGTTTTATTTAAGTATATGTCTGTATTATCTCAAATATACCTTAGCAGAAATAAAAATGGATAAAAATGAGACGATTGTATTGAGCTATAAAGTTAATGTGGGTGCTGTAGCTCAGGTAATTTGGCTTTCGATGAATGTAATCACTTATGTAGAAATGGGCAACTAAATGTAGTACTTCACTCTTAAAAGAACCATTTTTTTGTTAGTATGTATGAAGAACATTTTAACAATCTGAAGAACCTTTTCCCAATTTAAAGAAGCTTTTGGAAATGTTGCAATGGAAAGGTTGCACGGATGTCCATGGGACCATCAATGCCAAAGCGACCCCTAGAGGACGCAGTTCGAAGTTCCCATGAAAGGGAACCTTTATTTTTAAGTGTGTTGAAAAATCAATTATTGAAAAATAACTACTACTAATCAGCTACTAAATGAATATTGGGGGCCCCTCATGCGTGCGGTTATAGATAATTAGATGTTTTTCAAAGGAGAACTATTTAATCTTTTTTTTTTCTTTGTAGAAAAAAAAAAAAAAAGATTTTTCTTTTCTTTGGGCCTACAAACATTTGTGCATAGAATTACTGCTATCTTACAGACATGAATAATTATTCATATTAGTTAGTAATAGACACAGTTTGTTAACTATTTGACTGTTTACTTTTTCATCTGTCTGTAGCTGAACCTTTGGTCAAGACTTTTTTCCCTTAAAGATGCAGCTGTGGGTTTTGGGAACTCTCTACCTGTCAGAAAACGACATTTTGTAACTGACCTTAGGTCTTAGGGATCTGATTGGCTCTATTGTGGCTGGGAGGGTGATAATCTTCAACAATTTCATACCATTCACAAACTTTGCATGGCTTTAGTGGAATACTGAACAAGTAATACTGTATGTGTGCTAAGTTTTAAGTGGTATTCATAAGCAAAGGTTTTTCTGGTCCTTGGCTGTGTTTCTCTCCTTCTTTCTTTGTCTCTCATTCTGCTTTTCTTTTGAAATGTTCCATTATCCATACCCCCTACACTCTTAAAAATAAAGGTGCTTCACGATGCCATAGAATAGCCTTTTTGTCTAAATGGTTCCATAAAGAACCTTTAACATCTGAAGAACCCTTCTGTTTCACAAAAGGTTCTTTGTGGCGAAAGAAGGTTCTTCAGATTATAAAAAGGTAAGAAAGAGATGGTTCTTTAAAGAACCTTTGACTGAATGGTTCTTTGTGGAACCAAAAATGGTTCTTCTATGGCATCGCTTGAAGAACCGTTTGAAGCACCTTTATTTTTAAGAGTGTACCTGCTCTTCCTGACTTTTGCACTTTCTGCCTTAAAGGCAAGATCCCAAGACAATAAGAGACACATAAATAAATTAGACTTATCTCCAGCAGTGCTCCTGCACAATCTCCATGACACAGCTTGAAAGTGTGTGTGTGTGTTTGTGTTCATCAGTCCAAGACCCATATTGCAGTCAGTGGTTTGAGCAGAAGGAGGGAAAAAATAGAATTCTCTCTTTCTTTGTCATTCTTTGTCTTCTTTCTTCTGCTCGCTTAATCCTGCTTTTTGGGATCTTTCCTGTAGAGTTCCACATCCGCTCCATCACACCTGACTTTAATTTCAAACCGCACTCAAAGAGCTTGATTAGCCGGTTCAGGTGTGTTTGATTAGAGTTGGAGCCAATCTCTGCAGGAAACAGGACTGAGCTCCCCTGCTCTAATGCTGCCTTCAAGGGACGTCAGAATGATCGTATTTATGAGATGAGCACACATGAATGTCACAGCACTGTTGTAATTACCGGTAGGAATCTCTGGATTTACTTTGAACTGCGACTTTCTAAGTTGGGGTCTTTGTCAGTTCCCTATAGATGCACAAGAACATGGGTTAATAAAATGCATTTGACAAGAAGCAAAAATTTATCTTAAAGACTGAATTTTTCAACAATGTTTTAAAGAGCAGGTCATATGAGTTTTTGAAAAATATCTCTTTTGCAGTTTATAACGTAGCTATCCTTAAATGAAAACAATCTGCAAAGTTGTTCATCGAAAAAGTGCATGATAAATAAAGATATTGTCTCTCAAAAGAGAGAGTCGATTCTGAATAGCGAGTCGTCATATTTTAGAATCTTTTGCCTGTTACCGGTATACGTCACTGGGTAACACATTTGCATAATCCCCACCTGCCCGCGAAATACGAACAGAGTCTGACCTACCCACAAACACTTCCGCTAGTTAGTGTGTTTACATCATGTTGAAAAGACGCTGTCAAGGATACCACAGAAATACAATTTGAACCTTTTGTTGTGTGCATGTCATTTTACCAAGGACTGCTTCTCTAATCTTGGCTTTTATCTTCGTCGGCTTCTAATCTTCTTTATTTGGACTAACAAGCTCTCCGAATCACAGCCTGCAAGTATGATTGATACCTTATGTGTACATTTTCAATTGACTGCTCAAAATATCAAGTTTTTGTGCTAATATGTGATGTATAACTAGTGCAGCTTTAGGCTTCCAGGTAAAGCACGATATTACTGTCTTATTGAAGTAGTTCTGATAATTCGCTGTGAACCCACTATTTCCCAAGAATGTGTCGATTAATGTAGACTGACGTTGTTCTAATTACTTAATTTAATAATAAATAATGTAGTGTAGCGCACAGAATTTATAATCATTGTGAAATTGCTGTTTATTTTGCTGCACCGGCAGTTATAGGGTTATATAGTTATAGGGAGAGACGAGTTAGTTAGGCTGGTGCGCCTGTATACAGCTGTTCTGCGTTCTGATCATATGCTGCGTCCGTAGACTGTCGTTGTTCTAATTACTTTGTTTAATAATAAAGAATGTAGTGTAGCGCACAGACTTTATAATCATAGTGAAATTGCTGTTTATTTTGCTGTACCGGCAGTTATAGGGTTAATGCTGGAGAGACGAGCGAGTTAGTTAGGCTGGTGTGCCTGTGATACAGCTGTTCTGCGTTCTGATTAAAAGTTAAGACAGAGCGTCTTT
>NW_015542376.1:1705826-1713431 GCF_001515605.1 Sinocyclocheilus anshuiensis | reverse complement strand
TAGCACTCGGCTAACGTATCCACCATTATTGTTTTAAGTGTTCACAGTTTGGCAGCTAAACTTTAGCTGTGGGCATGATTCGCTTGCATAAGTGTTTTTGTATTTTATATCATTATTATAAGAACAGATTGGAGCATTATATTATTGTTTTATGTAAAGGTGCTTTGTCAATGGTAGCACTCGCTAACTTGCTCAAGGACTCCTCTCTGTGCCAATCACAACAGGCTTGGCCAGCTGACCAATCAGAGCAGAGTAGGCTTATGGAAGGGAGGGGTTTGCTCCGAACTTGCTTGGAACGAATCGTTTCGAAATCATTGGCAAATGACTCTAATATTAAATGTATATTCTGAGAAAATTACAATGTTTTCTGACCTTAGATGCATTTACTGTAAACCTATTGTAGGGGACTCCAACACAACATTAGGACACTTTAAAATACCATATGACCTGCTCTTTAATGCCAAAATAAGAAAAGTCAAAACTTGAGAAATAAAAATGCCTGAAGTTGAAAAAAAAAAAAAACATAATTATGGGTTCCCTGAACTTGAATGTGATAAGAGGCATGGTCATATGAAATATGGTCTTAACTTATAGTTAACTAAGGTAATGACTCACCCTTTGCAGTTTGCGTTATGCAAATTAATTCATTATCTCTCAGATACCATGCATAACTCATTTAGGTTGCATAAAATTGATACAAGAAAACTCGTCTATGCTCACCCACTGGTACAACAGAAAAAGAGCATCTGCCGTTATTGTTGTTTACCTGAAGGCAGCTGTAGATAACATGTGAATTACACACCTTATGTGCATCCGTCATTTCAATTTGCTGTACACACGCTAAAAAAAGCTTCCCACCTTTGTCAGGAAGAGTATGAAATGAATGCATTCAATCACACGACACGCACATCATCGTTATGACTCATAATGTAAACTTCAGCATAAGGCTGAATCCCTATTTGCATAGTATCCATCCTAAATTGTGTGCAAGATTAGGATTAGTGTGTCCGAATCACTTTGCAAATGGTATGTCAGAGGTGCTCAAATGGTGTATTAATTTCTGTGGATTTTCAAAATGGGCATCTGTACATGTGTTTTGGGTTGTTATTACCTAAAATTATTTGCAGCCCTCCTGTAAGAAAATTGTTTTGCAATGGTTCTCTGATGCAACATCAAGACGCAATTGTTGCCACATGTTTCAGTACTGTTGTACTAGATTGTATTTATAATGCAAATTTAGGAGATAACTGTGAACTGCATGTTTAACATTTTCATATGTGAAGCTAAAGCACTTTTTGTAAGTCAGTATGCATAATAGTGTCTGCTAAATGCCTTATGTAGACATACTTCATTTTTAAAAGTATATACTTTACCTTTCACACTCACTCGCTGATTTTACACAAAGAAAAACACTCACATCAAAACCTTATGTATATAGTCAGTATGCATTATGTAATCTGATGCGCTTTGGTAGTGCAGTATGAAAGATTAATTTTTCTTCAGAGAACTGCATTATGAAAGACTCAAGATATTTGCTGTCACACACATATTGATGTGGTTTTTGTGTTAACAAACGTTAAGAGGTTGAAAATAAAGTAGCGATGTCAAGTTTGCTAACTTGAATGTAAAAAGAATTTCACAAGCTATACTTTCTCAGCATGTCTTGCAGTTTATGTCGGATATGTATATGTGTGAATGATTGAATCGGACCGAGAGAGAGAGAGATCTTTCGGTCTTGACTTTATTCTCCATAAGCACGGAATCTTAAAGATATCTCTAGTACACAGTGTCTGTGAAGACACGATGTCTAGTACACAGATCTGTCAGGTGTACTGTATTTTAAGATCCATGTGTTTTGTTGATGTGAGCACAGTAATTGGATGTGAAGGTGATAATTGCATTTCAATGAGCAATTAAGGTGATGTTTAAAAAAATCCCAAAATAGGTCACTCAATTTTGGTTTTCTATCTTAAGACAGGCCGATCCCTGTTTCTGCCTCTCTGGGGCAAATTGACTAAACCATTACACTGCTTTTGCATGTGGTATTTCAGAGCTGTCTTATTCACTAACCACCCACAATCCAATTTAATCAGACTCTAAATGCTGAAATATGTGGTTACTTTGCATTTTTGTTCCAAATCAAATCATGGTTCGATAATTGTGACTATAATTACTTCTGGTTCATTCTAGTCCACTGCAATGCATTGTGGGATGTAGTGTTTTTTTACAGCATGCTCTGTTGTGTACTGCTCATTTTGCCAAATGTAGTAGGTCATCTGACTTTTCTTTGCACAGAAATAGTAAGAGTCATATGCTAGTATCCTCTTCCAAATATAGACATTCTGATAGATGTAGTACAGAACGAATGGCTTTTTCTAGCTGACACTGCTTTCAGCTGATGTGACTGCAGTAAGAGGTTAATATCAAGGGCATGCATGTATGTACAACAGGACGCCGACCAGTTAGTCATGTGACCATTTCATTTTTTTCTTAGTATGACTTGATATGCTACTGAAATAGCAGAAAAATAGAAAATTTTGTAAATGATTGTTGCACATTTCTAGTTGTACTATAATTATATTTCAGTTTTGACTTTTTTTTGATATTATTACTCATAATTTATAATTTACATGATGCATTAAGTACCTGGAGGTGAAACCGTTTTGAATTTGAAGATCAGGGTAAATTGAGCTTATTTTGTTTTCTGGGAAACATGTAAGTATCTTCTGTAGCTTCTGAAGGGCAGTGCTAAATGAAAAAAATATGATATTTAGGCTAATTTTGAAAAATGTATACATATTCATTCTGTTCAAAGGTTTACACCCCTGGCTCTTAATGCATAATTTTTCCTTCTGGAGCATCAGTGACCATTTGAACCTTTTGTAGTAGTTGCGTATGAGTCCCTCAGTTGTCCTCAGTGTGAAAAGATGGATCTCAAAATCATACAGCCACTGGAAAGGGTTCAAATAAAAATAGTAATATTGTGACATTTTATTACAATATAATGTAACATTAATACATTTTAAATGTAATTTATTCCCATGTTGGCAAAGCTGAATTTTGCCATTACTCCAGTCTTAAATGTGACATGATGCTACAGAAATCATTCTAACATGTTGATTTGTTGCTCAAGAAACATTCCTTATTATCAATGTTGAAAACAGTTGTGCAGCTTAATGTTGTTGTTTTTTTTTTTTTTTGGAAAAAGTGATATTTTTTCCAGGATTCTTTGATTAATTGAAAGTTCAAAACAACATTTATTTAAAATAGGAGTCTTTTGTAACATTATAAATGTCTTTACTGTCATTTTTGATCAATTCAAAGTGTCCTTGCTGAAAAAAAAAAGAAACTGACCTCAGAATTTTGAACAGAACTGTAAGTATTAAACATAGTTGGTTAAAAAAAACATCTGAATGAACCATTTCTCTAGAATGAATCACACTTTCCTACTTAATAAGAGAGTGTTTGATTATTCCCTTATTCAAACCGTAAAGTTGGATGTAAAATACAATGTGACAGTTTGTAGTAATTTGTGCTTCTTTTCCAGTAAAAGTAGACTGATACTAGAAAAGATGGACTATTAAGAAAAGAACTGAAGTGTTGTCATACTACTAAAAAATGCAGTTAAATTAGTACCACCGCTGGTGTGTGTGTGTGGTCTAGAATTTGTCCCCGTGTGTCGCAGATGGGTCTTTGCGGCACCAGGAGATGTAAATTTGGCCTGTAGCCGGGCACAGGGCTGGCAGGAGGAGATGAAAGTGAAGGGTGGATGGAAAGATGTGAGAGAGAGGGAGTTCTGTGCCTGTGGGCATGATGAAACATGGATGGTCTGAGGCAAAGGGGGAGGGATTTAAGGGTCGTCAGGCAGGGCTGTGTGGGCCAGGAGAGATAGTCCGGGTCCAGCACTCTGGAGGGAGATTGATGGAAAGGCCTTCTGTCGTCCATTTCATCCCTTGTTTTTTTCTCATCTTCTCATCAAACAGCCCCAAAGGGCATCAGCGTTGAGCTTCAGCTGTGTGAAGGTCAGGCATATACCAAGGGTCTGGCACATCTGTGCTGGAGATGCATGCATGCTCATACAATACAAGCCTTTGTATACAATACATTTGCAGTTTGCGTTATGCAAATTAATTCATTATCTCTCAGATACCATGCATAACTCATTTAGGTTGCATAAAATTGATACAAGAAAACTCGTCTATGCTCACCCACTGGTACAACAGAAAAAGAGCATCTGCCGTTATTGTTGTTTACCTGAAGGCAGCTGTAGATAACATGTGAATTACACACCTTATGTGCATCCGTCATTTCAATTTGCTGTACACACGCTAAAAAAAGCTTCCCACCTTTGTCAGGAAGAGTATGAAATGAATGCATTCAATCACACGACACGCACATCATCGTTATGACTCATAATGTAAACTTCAGCATAAGGCTGAATCCCTATTTGCATAGTATCCATCCTAAATTGTGTGCAAGATTAGGATTAGTGTGTCCGAATCACTTTGCAAATGGTATGTCAGAGGTGCTCAAATGGTGTATTAATTTCTGTGGATTTTCAAAATGGGCATCTGTACATGTGTTTTGGGTTGTTATTACCTAAAATTATTTGCAGCCCTCCTGTAAGAAAATTGTTTTGCAATGGTTCTCTGATGCAACATCAAGACGCAATTGTTGCCACATGTTTCAGTACTGTTGTACTAGATTGTATTTATAATGCAAATTTAGGAGATAACTGTGAACTGCATGTTTAACATTTTCATATGTGAAGCTAAAGCACTTTTTGTAAGTCAGTATGCATAATAGTGTCTGCTAAATGCCTTATGTAGACATACTTCATTTTTAAAAGTATATACTTTACCTTTCACACTCACTCGCTGATTTTACACAAAGAAAAACACTCACATCAAAACCTTATGTATATAGTCAGTATGCATTATGTAATCTGATGCGCTTTAGTAGTGCAGTATGAAAGATTCATTTTTCTTCAGAGAACTGCATTATGAAAGACTCTCAAGATATTTGCTGTCACACACGTATTGATGTGGTTTTTGTGTAAACATAAAATGTTCAGAGGTTGAAAATAAAGTAGCGATGTCAAGTTAGCTAACTTGAATGTATAAAGAGTTGCACAAGCTATATTTTCACAGCATGTCTTACAGTTTATGTCGGATGTGTATATGTGTGAATGATTGAATCAGACAGAGAGAGAAAGAGAGAGAGATCTTTCGGTCTTGACTTTATTCTCCATAAGCACGGAATCTTAAAGATATCTCTAGTACACAGTGTCTGTGAAGACACGATGTCTAGTACACAGATCTGTCAGGTGTACTGTATTTTAAGATCCATGTGTTTTGTTGATGTGAGCACAGTAATTGGATGTGAAGGTGATAATTGCATTTCAATGAGCAATTAAGGTGATGTTTAAAAAAATCCCAAAATAGGTCACTCAATTTTGGTTTTCTATCTTAAGACAGGCCGATCCCTGTTTCTGCCTCTCTGGGGCAAATTGACTAAACCATTACACTGCTTTTGCATGTGGTATTTCAGAGCTGTCTTATTCACTAACCACCCACAATCCAATTTAATCAGACTCTAAATGCTGAAATATGTGGTTACTTTGCATTTTTGTTCCAAATCAAATCATGGTTCGATAATTGTGACTATAATTACTTCTGGTTCATTCTAGTCCACTGCAATGCATTGTGGGATGTAGTGTTTTTTTACAGCATGCTCTGTTGTGTACTGCTCATTTTGCCAAATGTAGTAGGTCATCTGACTTTTCTTTGCACAGAAATAGTAAGAGTCATATGCTAGTATCCTCTTCCAAATATAGACATTCTGATAGATGTAGTACAGAACGAATGGCTTTTTCTAGCTGACACTGCTTTCAGCTGATGTGACTGCAGTAAGAGGTTAATATCAAGGGCATGCATGTATGTACAACAGGACGCCGACCAGTTAGTCATGTGACCATTTCATTTTTTTCTTAGTATGACTTGATATGCTACTGAAATAGCAGAAAAATAGAAAATTTTGTAAATGATTGTTGCACATTTCTAGTTGTACTATAATTATATTTCAGTTTTGACTTTTTTTTGATATTATTACTCATAATTTATAATTTACATGATGCATTAAGTACCTGGAGGTGAAACCGTTTTGAATTTGAAGATCAGGGTAAATTGAGCTTATTTTGTTTTCTGGGAAACATGTAAGTATCTTCTGTAGCTTCTGAAGGGCAGTGCTAAATGAAAAAAATATGATATTTAGGCTAATTTTGAAAAATGTATACATATTCATTCTGTTCAAAGGTTTACACCCCTGGCTCTTAATGCATAATTTTTCCTTCTGGAGCATCAGTGACCATTTGAACCTTTTGTAGTAGTTGCGTATGAGTCCCTCAGTTGTCCTCAGTGTGAAAAGATGGATCTCAAAATCATACAGCCACTGGAAAGGGTTCAAATAAAAATAGTAATATTGTGACATTTTATTACAATATAATGTAACATTAATACATTTTAAATGTAATTTATTCCCATGTTGGCAAAGCTGAATTTTGCCATTACTCCAGTCTTAAATGTGACATGATGCTACAGAAATCATTCTAACATGTTGATTTGTTGCTCAAGAAACATTCCTTATTATCAATGTTGAAAACAGTTGTGCAGCTTAATGTTGTTGTTTTTTTTTTTTTTTGGAAAAAGTGATATTTTTTCCAGGATTCTTTGATTAATTGAAAGTTCAAAACAACATTTATTTAAAATAGGAGTCTTTTGTAACATTATAAATGTCTTTACTGTCATTTTTGATCAATTCAAAGTGTCCTTGCTGAAAAAAAAAAGAAACTGACCTCAGAATTTTGAACAGAACTGTAAGTATTAAACATAGTTGGTTAAAAAAAACATCTGAATGAACCATTTCTCTAGAATGAATCACACTTTCCTACTTAATAAGAGAGTGTTTGATTATTCCCTTATTCAAACCGTAAAGTTGGATGTAAAATACAATGTGACAGTTTGTAGTAATTTGTGCTTCTTTTCCAGTAAAAGTAGACTGATACTAGAAAAGATGGACTATTAAGAAAAGAACTGAAGTGTTGTCATACTACTAAAAAATGCAGTTAAATTAGTACCACCGCTGGTGTGTGTGTGTGGTCTAGAATTTGTCCCCGTGTGTCGCAGATGGGTCTTTGCGGCACCAGGAGATGTAAATTTGGCCTGTAGCCGGGCACAGGGCTGGCAGGAGGAGATGAAAGTGAAGGGTGGATGGAAAGATGTGAGAGAGAGGGAGTTCTGTGCCTGTGGGCATGATGAAACATGGATGGTCTGAGGCAAAGGGGGAGGGATTTAAGGGTCGTCAGGCAGGGCTGTGTGGGCCAGGAGAGATAGTCCGGGTCCAGCACTCTGGAGGGAGATTGATGGAAAGGCCTTCTGTCGTCCATTTCATCCCTTGTTTTTTTCTCATCTTCTCATCAAACAGCCCCAAAGGGCATCAGCGTTGAGCTTCAGCTGTGTGAAGGTCAGGCATATACCAAGGGTCTGGCACATCTGTGCTGGAGATGCATGCATGCTCATACAATACAAGCCTTTGTATACAATACAT
>NW_015542376.1:1687367-1705217 GCF_001515605.1 Sinocyclocheilus anshuiensis | reverse complement strand
CACACACACAACCGACAGAGGTACGCGCTCACTTGGCCCGCAGCCTAAAACTGGGCAGCTCAAATCCGCCTGTCAAAACAAAGCTGTCCTGCATCATCCTCTCTAAGGTCATTCTTCTATGTGTGTGTGTTTCCTCTGAGATCTCGCTTAGAGGGGGTTTTAACATCACCGCGCTAAAGCCAGATACCCTGACGCCAAGGTTCATATCATTGACACATCATGAATAATTTATCCATCTAACTGCAGGCTTGTCGCTCACACTTCCTGTTGACATCATCTGCTATGTAGCAGTATTTACCAAAATATTTGTGACAGCATTTAATATATCAAAAGTGGAATGATTTTTGCGTTCTTATGCATCCATCTTTCTCGTTCCCTCCCTTTCTCTCTCTTATACCCAGTGGATTAATTTAACGAGCTGTCGAATGCTGGTTCTTTGAGGTTCTCGTTAAGGCTGTCATGTAGAATCTCTTCTTGACTGTTGGCTGCCATGACTAATTGACTTATTCCGCAGGCCTAAGCGATGCTGAAAGCGCTCATATTTCATCTTGTCCGTTCTTTATTCGTTTTTTGGGAGGTGGGTGAAGTGTCAGTTAATGATCTGAGCCGATAAGAGCGAGCGATCGCCCTCGGGGGCCCTGCGGCCGGTAGGTAAGGGCATCAGGATGACCATGACATCACATCTTGCCGTTGCTGTGGATATCGGCATCCCGTCTCACATTACAGCATTCTGTGTCTGAGATCTTCCTTCCTCTCTGCGATCCCTCACGCGTTCACTCGTTGCATCCTCTTACAGATTGAGAGCTCTCTTTTTCTCTTTATCTCTGTGCTGAGTTTAATATCTTTTATCAAGATTAAAGGCCTCCGCTCTTTATCTTTCCATCGCTCCCCCCACACATTCATGTTTGCATTGGAAAGGACTCGGTTTGCTCCTGTAATGACTGCATCAATCTGAGTTTGCAGACTGTGCCAATAATGCACAGGCATTAGCGTTATGAACATGTTTAAGGTTTGACTGTCATTTCTATACGAGTACGTTCACACCGCAGTAGAATATGGTTGTCTTGTTTTAAATATGATTCTAAATATGGGTACGGTCTAGAGGTCTTCTCGGGTTTTTGTTAATAATAGATATTTGTTTTATAATTATAATACATATATTTTATAATTTATGATACATTACAGCCAACATTTCATTGCAGCCAAAAATCTAAAAAATGTTAAAGCAAAAATACAATTTTAATTACTTATACAACAGTTCTTTCTGGTCCTCGAATTTGATTGGCTGAGAGTAGTGCGATATTCTAGTGATAACAGAACTAGATGTCTTCTCGGGTTCTAAAATCTGTACCCGACCCAAATCAACCCGAATCACTTCTTACCCGAACCCGACGTGCATAAATTAATTATTTAGAAAGAAAAACCCGACCCGAGACAGACCCGATGAAATTAGGCATTTAATTTCGAACCCGACTGGACCCGAACATAAACTGCATTGAGGTGTGTACAGCCTGCAGCCCCGCAGTCAGTCAGGAAAAATCCTGGTGTCCTGTTGACTGATTTGGCCACTTCTCCATTACTTTTATTTATTTAACATTTATTCAATTTATTATTAGGTTACTTTATATTAGTGCCTGCCTGATGGATACAAGGTATTTCTGAGCTCTGCTTTCAATTGTGGCCAGTGGATTTGAAAAATAAACGTGATAGTTTGATAAAAAATAAATCGATAGCCTAATCATGGATTCGCTGTTGTCTGCAACCTGATCTCCGGCGAAAGGCTTCTGCACACAAAAAAGAAAAGCCCTGCATGAACACGCAGCATAATGAAGCGAGTGGATTTTCCTGATGGATCTATAAGATGGTGTCTATGTGTGCGAGGATTACGAACGTATGCTCCTTTTCTATGTGCGTTCCTCTCTTAACACGAAAGTGAAAGTAACCTACGCAGTGGGATAGTTTAAAAGAATTCGGTCTAATCGGGTCCATTTGGGAAAAGCATGTTTATTTTAAATTACCCGAGTCGGACCTCGGGTTTTCGGATCCAAGTGGACCCGTGAAGACCTCTAGTACAGTCACACTAACATTTTCAGGACTGAATTTTGAGAGTGAACTGGTTTGGTGCCAAAAATGCAAGAAATGTGCTTTACCCCAGTATGTGAGTGCTTGATCAACAAGATGTTGCTCACTTTAAACTTTTTACAAAGTATTTACAATAAGGTTCAATTTGTAAGTATTAATAATTTCACAAGGTTTAAAGAATTAACAAAAAATAATAATTTGAAAATAGCTAAGACTTGATGTTTACTAATGTTGTTGGGAGCAGCAATATGACTAAAGACGCTTGATATTTATTATAATTATTGTTATTATGCTAATCATTTTGGTTATTTTAACTTTATTTGTCTTATTTTTTAAACTTTAATTTCATTATGTTAGTATATTAGGGCCCTATGATTTTCGGATGCGGAAAACACGGACTGAATCAGTCATAAAAATGGAATTTACTGTTTAACATGGACGGAATCGCGGAATCCAGTCATAAAAATGTCATTTTCTGTTTAACATGGACTTTGTCAAAGTTTGGGTGAATTAATCAAAAGTAGGTCATTACACTTAAATCAAAGCGCGATACGGACTAGTATCTGTAAATATTAAGCAACAAAAAGACTATTTAAATATGAATCCTGCATGTTCTGTGTGTCTCTGTGTGAATGAAAGATACCGTTTTTGGTTAAAAAATTAATTGAATCAATGTTTTATGCCTTCATTTGATAACCAGAAACAATTAAATACAAAACACATAATTTCTGAGGGAAAAAATACATTTGAATTTGGTAACGATAGAACAGAAGGTGAGAAAAATAAAACATTTCATAGGGCCATAAACGTAATTTTTGTTAAACTTTTAATAAATTGATGTTAAATTGTATAAGTTTCATGATTTTAATTAATTAGACATTAGACACATTTTTGATTGATAAAATGTAATTTAACCATTAAAAAAAAAAAGAGTCCAGAAAAATTAAAACAGAAAAAAAAAATGGAATCCAGAAAAATTAAAATGGAAAAAAAACCTGAATTTGGAAAAAAAATCAAACTGATTTCATAGGGCCCTAGTATATGTAGGAATTAAGACAGATTCATAAATGCTGTATAAGTTATTTTCATAGTTTTTTCATGCTATTGCATTAACTAATATTAATGTGTTCAACTATTGTTTTGCTAAAGCATTCAGAGCTGCTGTTGGTTAAGGTTTGACAGCTGAAATTTGAATCTTTAGTAAATAATGTTAAATTATCAATTGTTAAAGATGTTATTTCTTGGGTCGCCATCTTGATTACCAGGGAACACACGCCGACTCTTAGGATATCTCTGTAATATGCGCTGCAAGTCACATTGGATAGAAGTGTCTGCCAAATGCATTAATGTCATTTTAGAGTCACACGTAGCCTGCATGAATGAGTCTTCTCGGTTTCTTCTTCCTTTTTTTTCCACCCCACTCTCGCTTCAACCCTGTCTGTTCCTCACACACTGTCATTGGTTATGCTTTAAGCAGCGTTATTGACTGCTGAGTTCTTTGATTTAGTTTAGTGCTCTGGGCTTGAGCTGCCGAGTTCTTGTCTCTTCCTTCTTGCCTTGTAGCAAGGGAACAAAAAGATCCTCTCAGCAAGGCCAATCAGCATCAAACTCAATTTTCCTGGGCAAGCTGAGACAGGGCTGACCCTGCCAAGACCGAAGAGAAAGGCGGAAAGAGAGAGAGTCCATTCTTTCTCGGCCACCCCCAAGGGCTGCTTTCTATCTGCTGAAAAGTCTAATGTGCCACACGTATATACACATGCACACACATCACCTTTGTTGTGCATGACAGAGAGATAGTCCATAGTCGCTGCGCTATTAGACCACTGTTGGGGTCTCGAACATAAAATCTGACAATAAGAGAGAAATATGACAGTTGGGATTGTGGGAAAATCAATAAGCGAGACCTCTATGAGCTCTATTTTCTGAGCTCGGGGCAGAGATCATTTTCTCTCATATCCTCGCTAATATATATGTATAAAGAGATAATTTCGGTGAGTTAGAAAACCAACAATCTCCTCATATTTTAGATCATTGTAGCGCAATAGAAAAAAACCCATCCATCTTCCGCTGTTGTTCTGTCTCTGGCTCCTTTGGCACCTTGGATGAAAATAGCAGCGTAATACCTTCTCAGACATTTCACAGTTTATGGCCTTTCAACAAGTGAACTGTGCAGCTGATTATCCAAACACTTTGCACAATTGATGCCTTGTTTGATCAGCTCAGATCTCTTGTTTTTTCCAGCTCCCCTCAACTGGTCTTGGAGAGAGAGAGGAACAATGAATGACCACCTTGGTTATCAGTCAATAATAAATAAATATAAATATATACAATTGAATACATCTTTTTTGTTTAGCCTTTAATACATTTAATAGCCTAATAACAATATTAGTAATTTTAAAACACTTAAATGTAATTGTATGCAAGTCTCAAAATGAATCAATTTTTTTATACAGTACATTATAATTTTGTGATGAACAATTGATTTTTGTGTGTGTGTTTTATTCGGCTTAACTAGTCATGCACCAATATTAATATAAATGGCTCATACTGATAAGAAGTATCTTTGTTTACAGAAACATCGGCTGAATGAGCAAATCAAAGGAGATTGTATCTTTATAGTAGTTTGTCTTGGAAACATAAGGAAAATGAAACCCCTTTTTTTGTATTTCTCAAGTGGTTGCTTGTTAATCTTATATTAGAGATTCCTAAGATGAGCACGGAGAGAGAAGGTCAGAGAAAGTCAGGTGGAGAGGTTCTGATTGGAGAGTTGCAGGAAAAATGAACTTCCTCCCTCTCCCCAGCTCATTTATCCATTGTATCCGCCCACCAGACTCCTATCCATCCATCGTATTCATCCTTGGGGCTAATCCGTCTCTCCCTAGATTACCAGAGTGCTGGGGTGTTGGGATCAGTGTGGAGGGACAGACGGAACATCCATTCTGATTCTAGCAGTCATATGGTAACCACTAAATTAAAGGGAAGAAAATGATCTAGAATCTAATATTGATAGGCGTTCATCAATATTGATTTTATATGCTAAACCAAGTATCAATCCTGCTTAAAGTCAAATGAGTTTAAAGTGGTCAAGATTATTTTTGAGCATAGCGTGTTTGTTGTTGATCAAAGGTGGACTTAGGTGGATATAGACCATCTAAGCTAGAGTTACTAGAGTGTTCTGGGTAGTTGCTAGGAGGTTGCTATGTGTCTGCTAGGATGTTCTGTGTGGTAATTAAAGCTTTGCTATGCGTTATAGGGCTGAACGATTAATTGCATTTGCGATAATATCGCGATTTTTCAATCGCAGAGGCTGCGATTACACCTGGTCACGTGACACGTGAGAGTAAAGAGGTGTGTTTGACTTGAAGATCGATCGGTGTATGACATCAAAGTACAGTGAGAGAAAGCATAAGGAGACGTCCGCGCTCTCTTATAGCTCTCGCAGTACTTTGATGACACACACCGATCGGTCTAAGCAGCGCTGCTTCAAGTCAAACACATCTAAGCAGTCTTCAGAGGAAGCATCAAGTTGGCATGCTACAGTGTTGCCAAGTCCGCGATTTGGAGAACCCCTCCAAAAAACGTGTATTTTACCCCCTGGAACGTGATTTTTACCGGTGGAACCCCCCTCGAAACGCGATTGGGCTAGTTTTGTTGTGAAAACCTGGCAACCCTGGCATGCTAACGTTACACGTGGAAATATTTGAAAGCGTATATAATGAACGTACTTCAAACGTACTCCATCAGCAGAAAAAGAAAAGAAATAAAATGGTAAACAGCCAAAGGACGTAACTTAAAATGGGAGATGGATCGGTTTGTGAAAGGGAAGAGAAAAGCCATAGATGAAGTCGCACAGACCCAGGCAGGTGCTGGACATTCAAAAGCTAAATGCAGAAAATATGACTAGGCATATCTTGCTCTCGGCTTCACTCACCGTGTCTATACCGGACGCTACAGTTGATGCGCCGCAACAGCTCTACACTGGACGCGAAAAAGCGACCATTGCAGATCATTTTAACTTTGTGTCAGTACGTCATAAATAGAACAAGGCATCAGTTCAATGTCGGGTTTTGTTGTGTCGTGTCGTGTCGTCGTGTCGTGTCGCGTTGCGCTGCATCCAGTGTAGATAGCGTCGCTGATTATTATGGGTTGGGTTCTACTGTACGGTGTTTAATGTCGTTGGTGAGGAGGAAAGCCTGTGTGTGTCCTATGCCTTAGCGGACAGCATGAAACCCACTGATTTTATTAACTTCACTTATAAGGTACACCAGTATTACCATAACATGAGGGCTTTGTCCAAGAAGACTCAATGTTTTAGGAGTAACGTCCGCATTTAAACACAGCAGTGATTCCCCCAAATCACCGTTCCATGTGTGTACGGATGGATCGGTTTGTGAAAGGGAAGAGAAAAGCCATAGATGAAGTCGCACAGACCCAGGCAGGTGCTGGTCATTTAAAAGCTAAATGCAGAAAATATGACTAGGCATATCTTGCTCTCGGCTTCACTCACCGTGTCTATACCGGACGCTACAGTTGATGCGCCGCAACAGCTCTACACTGGACGCGAAAAAGCGACCACTTAGCGGACAGCATGAAACCCACAAAAAATAAATAAATAACAGAGAGAATAATAAAAATAACACTTATTCTCTATGTTTCAAGTGATGCAGGAGTTTTTTTTCCATGTAGGTTTTTTAAATTAAAAAAGCATTAATTTTTCATAATGTTTAGTGAAAATGAAAAAAAAATTTTTTTTTTATAGGTTTAAAGGGGGGCCGTGACCAAAAAAGTTTGAGAACCACTGGTCTAAAGTTAACAGACAGTGTTTAGTGCAGTCCACATGTTTACATATGTTTATTACAGTGACTTTGAATTACCTAAAGTAGTGTGGTAAAGCAGCAGATTTGTTTTTATATTTCTGCAATCTACTTTAGTTTGTGTGATTTGTTACTGACTTTCATATTAATGTTTACACCAGGCTTATTTGTCAGTGCTTTATGTTGTCATAATTATTACATGCTTACAAGGTTGGAAGTTCAACAAATCAGTCAATATACTGTGATAATAGTTGTTAAATAAAAATGTCATTCATATCAATTCATGCATCACCTAATTTCATCGAAACATATAGGCCTGGCCTACAGAAAAGAACATTTATGTTTAATCTATCCAATAGTGTGTTGGTCATACTATACAATGATTTATAGCTTGTCTTTGTTGAATAATACAGAACATAACGAGCTTTAAAAAAATAATCGCATATTAAATCGCAATCGCAATTAGATTATTTTCCAAAATCGTTCAGCCCTAGTTTCTAAGGTTTCTGGGTGGTAACTAAGGCATTGCTAAGTGTATACTTGGGCTGTTTACTTGGGTATTTTGGGTTGCTTACTGAGCCAAGTGGAAAAAGCTGATACTTTCTGGACTCTAGGTATGGCTCTGGTCCATCCTTCAAGTGTTTGGGAATTTTTTTCCAACTTTTATCACCCACCAAGAAAAATTTGGGTGTCTGATTGCTTCAGAAAGTAATAGCACACCTCTCCTCAACAAGCCACACAATTTGAGGTATCGTTTATGCCCGCAGCACATGAGGGATTTAGAGCAGACCCCCAAATCCAAGTATGAGAAATAATAATAGTGATGCTTGCCTTAGCCACAAGCTCCCCATCCTAAGCTGGTTTTAGCTGGATTTTCAAACAGGGAATATTTATATGATACATGAATTTCATCTCTCTCTCTCTCTCTCTTTCTCTCTCTCTCTCTCTCTCTCTCTCTCTCTCTCCGCGTTTGCGCATACGTGGGCGTCTGTGGAGTGAGTGGAGAGTGAATCGGAGCGTGACTGAAGTTTTTTTTTCTCAACTTTACGGTCTGTTACTTTAATTTTTTATGTGTGTATTGTTGCTATATCTTGTTGTTTTGGTGTGTGAGTGATTGTAGAGGGAAAGGTGGGTTTGGGGAGAAAAGTTGTTGGATATAACAGTATATGGTCTGCATCAAGGATGAACAGTGCGGTCATCTTGTTTTTAGACAAAGTAAATGAGGTTGTTGAAAAAGGAATAACATTGAATGATAGCTTTGTGAAAGTGTTTCTTCTCGTTAATCCAGCGAAGAAAGTATTGTTGTCAAATGTGCCTCCTTTCATTAAGGATGAAATTATAGAAAGGGAACTTTCAAGACATGGTCAGATTGTGTCAGCCATAAAAAAGATCCCTCTAGGCCAGTGTTTCTCAACCCTGGTCCTGAGCGCCCCCCCAACACTGCACATTTTGTATGTCTCCCTTATCTGACACCCATTTCAGGTCCTGGAGTTTCTTTTAATGAGCTAATGAGTTGAATCAGGTGTGTTTGATTAGGGAGACACACAAAATGTGCAGTGCTGGGGGCACCCAGGACCAGGGTTGAGAAACACTGCTCTAGGCTGTAAATCGCCATTGTTGAAACATGTGGTTTCGTTTAGGAGACAAGTATACATGGTACTGAAGAGTGGTGTAGAGGAATTGAATATTGTTCTGACGTTCAGGATCAACGGGTTTGATTATGTGATTTTTGCATCAACTGAAAACTTGAAGTGTTTTGGATGTGGAAAAGAAGAACATTTAATGCGTTCATGTCCAGAAAAAGAAACCCAAAATAATGGTACTGCGAAAAGGGCTGAAGAAGAAAATAACACCGAACAAGTGATTGTGAGTGGTAACGACAGAAAAGAGTCTGAGAAATAAACAACTATCAGAATCAGAATCAGAAAGAGCTTCATTGCCAAGTATGTTTGCACATACAAGGAATTTGTTATAGTGTCAGGGTAGAGAGCGGAGATTCGCCATATGGATGCTCGGCAACGGCGTTCTGAATCCACGCTTGCTGAGCTTCATGAGCACGCCGGCTCGCTTCCCTCGTCTGCGCGTCCTGAAGCGCTTGATCAGCGCAGCAGCTCCGCCGACTACAACGTTCAGCAAAATGTCCGAATAAACGAAATCCGGTAGAAGATTGTGTGGCGTGTTCTGCCGAATGTTCAGCAGCTCATCCCTGGTAAAACTGATCGTGTTTGAGAAACAAAAAACAGGAAAAACTAACAAAAACAGTACAAACACTGGAGAGCCAAACACTGAGGCTGCCGTCTGCGGCGCCATCGCTGGACAAGGAGGTGAATGAAAGTGTAGAGGATAATATGAAGGAAACACAGGAAAGTGAAGAAATTGATTTAATTGAGCTAGAAGGAGAACAGCTCAGAGATGATGAAATTATCTTTAAAGTTCCAACAATTAAGAGAAAAACAAATCAATGTGAGGTAGTGCCTAAATCAAAGAAAAAAAAAAGCAGACTATTGATGCAACTAAGGAAATTGGGGCTTGTGGAGAATCTTACAGTGCTGATGACATATCAGGTTCGGACAGTGAGAGAATCTTCTGATTCATTCACTAATGTGAATATGAAGAAAGATTTTAGTGACTATAGTTTGGAGAAAGTGAGAAGTTTTCTACAGTCTACTAAGGGGATGCGGAATGTTGAAGTCACTGATTACTTCTCTGATCAAACTTTGTTTATTGAATCAGCCAGATTTTTGATGAGACAAAGACGGGAAAAATGTCTATCCAATCCAGATGTGTATTGGCTGAAAAAAATAGTACAAAGATTGAGCTCTAGATTAAATCAAAATGAAAATGATCAAATGGTGGAATAATAATAAAAATGTTTGTTTTGTGCTTTTTGACTTACTCTCTCCTAATGAGTAATTTTAAAATTTCATCCATCAATTTAATTGGAGCGAGAGATGTTGCTAAAAGAGCACAATTATATGATGTTTTGAAAATGAAAAAAATATAGATATAGCATTTGTTCAAGAAACTCATAGTACACCAGATAATGTAGTAGAGTGGCAAAAATAATGGGATGGTCATATCTGTCTTAGTCATAAAAGTGTTTTTAGTGCAGGAGTTGGAATTTTATTTTCAAGGAATTTTTTACCAGAATCCTGTAAGGTAGAACAAATAATAGAAGGAAGATTATTAAAAGTTACAGCGAAATATGAAAAGATAACACTGGAATTGATTAATGTGTATGCTCCAGTAAATGCATCTGAAATAATTATTTTTTTTAGATACACTTGCTAATACAATTCAGCAATGTGAAGATCATTATTTGATACTTGGTGGAGATTTTAACTGTACTGCCAGTGATAATGATAGGAATCATCTGGAGCCGCATTGCCCTTCAAGGCGAAGAATGTTACAACTCATTGTATCAAATGAACTTTGTGATATTTGGAGAAATTTGCATAACAATATAAGACAGTATACATGGACACATGTAAGAGAAAATCACATTGCTTTAGCAAGGTTGGATAGATTTTATTGTTATAAATTCCAATCTCAGTGTTTTAAAAGTTGTCATATATGTCCAGTAGGGTTTTCAGACCATTCTATGGTGATTACTTCTGTTTATATCAATTCTATAAGAAATAAGAGTGCGTATTGGCATTTTAATTGTGCACTTGTTGAAGATTTTAATTTTAAGAGTTGTTTTAGATTTTTTGGGGCAAAATGGAAATTGCAAAAATAAAATTTCAGTTCATTGAAACAATTGCGGGATGTTGGAAAAATTTAATTAGAACTGTTTTGTAATCAATATGCTTTCAATGAAACAAAGGATATTGTTGGATATATTGAACATTTAGAAGTTGATATTGTGGAGCTTCAGAATTTATGTGACTTCACAGGAGATCAAGATTATTTTAAATCATTGAAAAAGAAAAAAAAAACAGTTTTGGCTGATTTATTAGGAGTCAGAGCACAAGGCGCTTTGATGAGATCAAGATTTCAGAATATATCTGAAATGGATGCCCCGTCCAGATTTTTTTTTTGGCATGGAAAAGAAAAATGGCCAGTGTTGGTTAATTCATTTTTTAAGATCTATTGATTGGAAGGAACTCACGGAAATATCTGATATACGCAGAAGAGCAGTTAATTTTTATGAAGAGCTCTATGCAAGTGAGCATGAAGAAAATGTTGTTCTGGCACAAACATTTTATAAAGATCTTCCTCAGGTGCCTAAAGAATCTTTTGAAGAATTGATGAAACCTTTGTCAAAAGAGGAGTTGTATATTTAATTACAAAGTTAAAAAAAATGGCAAGGCACCAGGAATTGATGGTCTTCCTGTTGATCTTTATAAGGCCTATTGGGAGTTTTTGGGAGATGATTTGCTTGAAGTTCTGAATGAAAGTTTGAATGGAGGACAGCTGCCACAAAGTTGTAAAAGGGCAGTTTTAACCCTGCTCCCAAAAAAAGGTGAATTGAAAGAAATCAAAAATGGGAGACAAGTAGCATTATTATGTGCCGATTATAAAATCTTATCCAAAACTTTGGCTAATCGATTAAAGAAAGTGATAGGAATGATAATACATATAGATCAGTCATACTGTATACCCAAAAGATCAATTGTTGATAATATTTCACTGATCAGAGATGTTTTAGAGGTTTCAAGGATTTTTGGCTTAAAATTTGGTCTGATTTCATTAGACCAGGAAAAAGCCTTAGACCGCGTGGAACACTGTTATTTGTGGGATACTTTTAAAGCTTTTGGTTTTCCTCCTGGTTTTATAGATATGATAAAGGTCCTTTATGAGGACATTGAAAGCATATTGAAGATCAATGGTGACTTGAGTTTTCCATTTAAGGTTGAAAGAGGAATAAGACAAGAATGTTCAATGTTATATTCAATTGCTTTGGAACCATTTTTAAATCAAATAAGAGAGAGTATTTGTGGTTTTAAATATGATAGTAGTTATATGTCAGTAAAATTGTCAGTTTATGCTGATGATATAGTGGTTTTAATTAATGACCAAGAAGATGTTAATAGACTAATAAAAATTGTTGAAGATTTTGGTAAAATCTCCTCTTCAAAGATTAATTGGTCAAAGAGTTCAGCTATGTTAGTAGGTAATTGGCAAGCTGAAAGATTCCACTTGCCTGGTGGAATGTTCTGGACAAAGGAGGGTTTTAAATATTTGGGGGTGTTTTTAGGAGACGAAGTGACAATGGGGAAAAATTGGGAAAATTCGTTCTGAACGAATAGTTGGACAGATGTTGGAAAAAATGTTGAAGTTCCTTATCTGAAGAAGAATGGATGCTTCTATATGATTATTCAATATTACAACAAAGACCAGAAGCAGAGGACAATTTTCCAGCAATGATGATTTCTCCGGATTTACCAGATACGGAAATGAACTGTCCTTTAACAGTATCAAACAATTTGAAGGACAGAAATAATAAGTTTACTTGTGGAAAATATTTTTATAAGGTGTGTGTAAAGGTGTTGAACAGAAAACAGTTGGTACATCGTTCTGATAATTCATGGTGAAGTCATTGATGTGTTGCTTCTAATTTTAAATCAATGTGGGGTACGTTATACAAGCCACCATTGACAAAATGTATTGGAGATTTGCAGTGGAGGATTTTGCATGGCATTGTTGCAGTTAATGCATTTAATTTCTATTTTGAATCCCCAAGTAATAGACAGTTGTACTTTTTGTGGGCAGAGTGAAACTATTTTTCATTGTTTTATTCATTGTCAAAGGTTACAGTCTCTGTTTGAAGTGCTGACAATGATTTTTGATGACTTTAATGAAATGTTCAGTATACCTGTATTTATTTATGGTTTTAAGGAGTCTAAAGTTAAGAAAAGAATGGGGCATTTGCTGAATTTTATTATAGGTCAAGCAAAGATGTCTATTTATTTAAGTAGAAAACAGAAAATTGATTTTGGAAATGATTGTAATATAATGACGGTTTTTAAAGGAATTAAACATGATTTTTCTTTTTATTGTTTTATGAAAAATCTACTGGATTTTGAAACAATTTGGACAAATGGAGAAGTACTCTGTAAAGTTGAAAATAATACTTTAATATTTGGTGATATTATAAAATGATATAATATGTGAAAGATTTTAAATGTATAAAAAATATTTGTAAAAATCAAAATCCGTCCATCCGTCTGTCAGTGTTGTCATGGTACCAACATTTCAGTGAAAATCGGTTCTCTGTACCAATTTCGGTACCAAAGCAAAACACACAAACATGCTAATTAAAAAATTTGACTATACTTTCATTTAATCCAAACTGTGTACATTTAATTTTAAAGGGCTTTTGAAACCCTAGAGTTTATTCAGCTAAGAATAACAGCTAAATTAGCTTAAAAATTTAAAAAAAAAAAAGCCCAGAACTGCTTTTCTGACTGATATGACACACACAATGTTAACCATCTGTACATTCTCTAACACACATATTTTAGGTTCACAATTCATTTAAAAGCCTCTGGTGTGTAAAAATAGTAAATATCATCATGTCCTCCTGTTTTTTTTACCCTAATAAAAGTTATAGGAGCATTAAATAGTTAATAAAGAAACTTCATTCTAATGCTCATTATATTAGCGTTAGCCATGCTTATGCTAACAATTAATTACTCTAATAAAAGCGTTCATTTCAATCTGACATTCAAATTAAAATATTGAAAAATATTCATAACAGAAGCTGTGTTTCCTTCAGACTTGCACTCTATTTGTGGCGGCACATATATGCAAAATCATTCTCTGCCAGCAGGAGGCGCTTGTAAAGCAGGAGAGATAGAGGTTTCCCAGTAATGGCTGTAATCAAATAAGCGCTCCGCTCACAAACGCTGCTCAGGCATTAAAGGCAAGATGAAATGAAAATGACATCCATAATTTTCTGAAGACAGTCGGCTTCCTTCAGAAATTCAGTGATATAAAAACACCCGCACCGGGTTTCGACTTTGAGACGTGCAGTGCTCATGTTTATTCAACTAAGTCAAAGCCTTTTGGAAAATCTATTTGTGGCGGTCAGTTTTGATATTGTGGCAGGCCGCCACAAATAAATCAATGTATGGGAAACACTGATCTAAATATTGCAAATTAAAATGAAACTTAACTGCTTGAACTCTTTCATTTGAAATTTAAAGTTTTGTTAGTTTGGTGTGTTTCCTCATTTTGAGGTCGCCATGTCTGAGAACAGGGTTGACCGGGTACTCGGTACCACCAGTACTTAAAAAAACCTTGTACCGTAACGTTTTCATTTTTTTTAGTACCGACTTGGTACCGAAGTACCGGGTCTTTTGACAACACTAATAAATAAATATATATATACATACATACATACAGGGGTGCACAAGTTTTTCGGGTCTGGTTTTCATGTGAGCACCTGGAGGTTTGGTACTCACACTGCACATGGTGTTACTCATTAAATATAACTAAAAATAAAATAATAATTTATAGGTGAAGCTGCAGATTAACAAAAAGTAGATTTTAAAAAACCACTGGGTGGATTTTTATCATTATAGGGTGGTTGTGTACACACACACTGCCAACACACATTTCAGTTCAAACAACTTGTAAAAGTGCATGTAGCATCCGATGACCCCTTTAAGAATACAATGCTTATATTAACTTTTTTTTTTTTTTTTTTATAACCTAAAATCAGCAAGCTTTTATTTTGGCGGGTTGCCAGCAAGTAAGCATATGTACTTTTTTTTAGCGCTGCTGAGTGAAGTACGTCAGTGAATTAAATGTCAGTTTTGCATTTTGCTCTGAAACCAGCAGCACATAGCCTATAGATTTATGCTTTCAGTTTGAGTGGAAATCTTATACATTATTACAGTTAGTCAATCTAAAACAGTGATTGCGCATTAACAGCTGCCGTACGCAAATGAGCGGTCTGAACATATTTACACATTGCATTTTTTATTTTGGTCACGCATGCGCACCTGCGTACCACTTATGTGCACCCCTGTGTATGTGTGTGTGTATATACAGTGTGTGTGTGTGTATATATATATAAACCATATAATGAGCATTTTCTTTGCTTATTTGACAGCAGAAGTGTGAAATCACGATAGTGAAATTTAGCATATCACAGCCTCACAGATTTGAGACACACTGCCTGCATTCAAATCAAGCACATGTATTCAATGTTTTGTGCAGTTGCATTGGCTGGCTGTGGCGCTGGGATCTCTTTTGAGCGAGAGAGACACAGACACAAAGACGGAGAGAAATTTGTGTATCCCTTTAGCCAAATGTAAAAAGCTATCTCTAGTTTAAATGTAGCTTGTATTGCATGACGTAGGGAGGGTTGCCGTCATTTTTATGGTGTATCCACTTAGACCACAAGGAGAGCCAATCAGCTCGTGTGCTGGATGTGCGAGTCTGTGTGTGGGCAGACGGACTGATGCAGTATTCCCGTGCCTTGTAAAGGATTGCTCTCTCCCGCATGTTGACGGTAAACCTGGCAGTTCATTAATCCTGCCAAATCCCCCTCAAACTTACTGAAGTGTGGATTCTATTTCCACATTTCCCATTAGCCTCTCTTTGTGGATTAAACAGAGCCCTTTCAGAGAGAGCAGGCTAGACTCTGCCCAAAACTGGCTCGTATAATTGGGTTGTAATGGATTTCCTAGCGCTGTAGAATCCTCAATTTGCTCAGATCCATGGATCAAAAATATATCCTCATAGACCTCTGGTTAGTTTCACACTGTTTGCGTCTTACCAAAAAACAGAAAGAGAAGGGGTACAAGTCTTAAAGGGATAGTGCAAAAATGAAAATGTCGTCAGTATTTACTCGCCTTTAAGTTGTTCCAAACTTGTTTGACGTTCTCCCTTTTATAAAGTTTTTCATAAAACTTTATTATTTATTTCTTCTTTCTTTATTAATTTAATATGCATTTGTTTATACAAGAGATTTGTGGGAGGCAGGGTTATTATAGTTAGTTAACTAAAACTAAAATTAAAACCCTCAAAAAAAAACAAACATTTCTCATGTTAATTTGGTTTGAGCAATGGGATAATTTATAAACAAATAGTTCTTTTGAATTGGATTTTCCAGTGAATCTGTTGATCAGTTCACAAAACCAGTTTGAATGTTTTGTTCATTGACTTGAAATATAAAGCTTAAGCCATCTGGAATTACTTTTATAGTACTTTTAATATAATTTTATAGCTTTGCATCCAGTCCCCATTCATTTACTATACGAAGATAATGGGTCTCTCCATGCAAAATCATATATTTTGCCTTTTCAATTTAGATGCAATTTGGCTGTTCCAAGGTTCCAGAGAGACGGGGAGCCCATGGAAAAACAAATGACCTGCTTGTTATTCAAAAGTTCTAGTTTAGCTTTTTTTCCCCCCACAAAACTAAGTCGTATCGGTTTGGAACGACATGACACAATTTTCATCAGCCAATTACTACATAATTTGCACCCTGTCAATAACATTTCTGCAGATTTTTTTTTTTCCCTCATACCTTCATATTAATTTTTTTCTGGTCTCTCTCATGCACACAGACCACAAAAATCTTGTTGTTCTCTCCTTCTCACCCGGTGTGATTTTTATTCTCCAGTTGTAAGTTGGTACAAGAGGAAGATGACAGGGTGCTAGATGAAACATGTCAGGTGTCTCACAGCTTTTAGGCATGGCTGTGTGCGTGTACGCATGTGTCGTGGGCGTGACTGTGCACTTCATTGGGATTCCAGGCCTGTCTGCAGGCTAGACTCTTTCTGAGCATATGCCGGAACACATGTATTCACAGGACATGTTCACACCTCTGCAACATGCTGCTAACAGCGGTGCAGAAGCGCCACTTCTGTCAGGGATTCGTATTCAAACTATTTTTCAAGTTTCTGTCACCAGATCTCTTTCTTTTCCTCCCTCTGATAGATGAAGCTGTTGCTGTCTGCTGATAGATGATGAACTTCTAGGTCTGCATCACCCCCGACCATTTCATTTCTCTCGGTGTAATATTAGTGTAACCTCATGTCAACAGAGCTATCCAGGTTACCGTCTCATTTTACAGTTGTGAGAGGTTCTCCAGGGTGTTCACTAGCTGTGCTGAGTCTTTTTAACCATTGAACTTTAGTGAAGCTGGGTGTTTTCATGCAAACAGATTTTGTGACTAAGACATATATGCACGTGCTACGAAAAACTGGTCTGTGCGATGAATAAATTTACCACTGTAGCACGCATGCGATTCAGTTTTGCATGTTCATAACACAGCCGCATAATAGTGTGAAGTGATTTCATGGTGTTTGTTTGTGTGTGTGAGATTGATTATACTTGGTAGTTAGGGCTGTGCGATATGACGATTTTTGATCGTGGACGATTAAAATGTCTTCACGATCTGCTTTTGAAGAAATATTGTAGTATCGTGCTTAGGGCTGCACGATAAATCGAAATGCAATCGAGATCGCGATTCGACAGAAGCTGCGATTGTCATGCGTATCTTTCAGTGAATCACGGTTCTGTGATCAGTAGTAAATCTCCATCCAAAGGCCAGAGGGAGCTCTCGCGCTGAAACTCCAAATACACCTCGCAGAAGAAACCCAGAAAATGCCTATCGCTGCAGCTGAATAAACGGAAGATAATATGTTGCGTGCCTTATTCTGTGTAAGAAGCCACATCATCTCACAGAAGGATTTATTTCAAACACTCGACTGACATTATGAAGTGAGTTTGGAGTAAAAATTTTATTAAATATGGTATTTTCACATGCTTTCAGATGGGGCAGCATTTACTTCACAGAGCCGTAGTTCACTGAGAAGCTATGCAAACAGCTTTCATAATCGCGAACGATTTCTTCGATTTTATAATCGCGCAATGAAATCGTCTGCGATTTTTTTTTTTGTATTATTTATTTTATTTTTTTGCGTAACTTGTCAGTGAACTACGGCTATGTGTAGTAAATTCTGCTCCATCTGAAAGCACGTGATGATGATTT
>NW_015542376.1:1678889-1686488 GCF_001515605.1 Sinocyclocheilus anshuiensis | reverse complement strand
CTGAGAAGCTACGCAAACAGCTGTCATTATCGCGAACGATTTCTTCGATTTCATAATCGCGCAATAAAATCATCTGCAATTTTTTGCCTTAACTTGTCAGTGAACTACGGCTATGTGTAGTAAATTCTGCTCCATCTGAAAGCACGTGATGATGATTTCCCGCTGATTACAGAACCGGCATTACTATCAAAATGCGCATAACAATCGCATTCGATTAATCGTGCAGCCCTAATCGTGCTACAGCGCACATTCTATCAGCTGCAGTTCTGGCGCCGCCGTATCAATAAAGTGTACAATGTGGCATACATTCACATCAAATGTTAACTCAGCGGCATTACACTCACGGGACACATCACGGCGCCTCCTCCGTCTCAATATAATGTACAACGCCACATGCATTCACATCAGTGTTAACTCAGCGCCAGCGGTAGAGTTACTCTCACAGGACACTGCACTTATGCGCATTCACAAAACTACATTATTTCCATCTGCTTTAAAGCCATACCGGTTAAACATTTAATTCACGTGCTGTTCTGCATGCGCTTTTTCTGAGCGCGTAGGCCTACTCATGAAACGTGCTCACACTTAGAGCCTGTCAAAAAGCACCCGATTATTGGACTAAGTTGTCTTTTGCGTCTGATTGATTTCGTGTCTTATACTGTCAAAAACACACAAGGTTTACATATAAACACAGTTGGTTATTTCTAAAATGAAAGTAAACAATTGAGAAAGAAACGCGTGCAGCTCTTAAAGCGACAGAACTCAGGGCTCGCAAAATTTCTAAATCCCTGGTAGCGCTTCGGGCAGGTACTCTTCAGATTTTGGTAGCCGAAAATTTATTTAACTAGCCCAAATAAAAAATACCTTTTTTTAAATATAGAAAATCAGATAGGAGTTTAAATGTCAATCAAAAATATGTTCAATACACAAATATCAACAAATATGAAGGAAGGAATTTTATTTCACTATTAACAGGGTATCTGCAGAATTTTAAAAAATAAATGTAAGGTAATTTATTACCCATTTTAAGAGCTGCACAAGTAAAATGAACACAGTATGAGTGGGGTTGGACAATGTCTATGGTAACATACAGTACTGAGCCATACATTTACATGATTTACAGTTCAGATACAGGTTTTCACAAAAACAAAAATCTTCTTCAACAGCATTTCAGCCTTTAGACCATTTTTATGAAAAGGGATAAATCAAGCATATAAATTGTCAATTTAAAATGTATAAATATTACTGTCTTAATTGTTTAGATTTTTAGAAGGCACATTAATTTATTTCTCATTTACAACTCTGTTTGCTGCGTAAAAACATTTGATATCAACATTTGAGTTGATATTTGCATTGATCTGACCATAATCACAAAGAAAGGTTTATTGGAAATGCAAATTCATTCTCTGCCACGAGGTGGTGCTTTAGGAGCGCTGAAATATTGTGGTTTCCCCGGTAACGGGGACACAAAACAGCTCATCGCTCATAAACACTGCTTTATCAGGAATTATAGGTAAAATGAAATTAAAATGCCAACGACACATTTCTGAGGACAGTCGGTTCCCTTCAGATACATTTAAATAAATACATCTGCGCCGCGTTTTGACTTGATAAATTAAAGGAATGTCATTAAAGGAATAGTTCACCCAAAAATTAAATTTTTGTCATTATTTACTCACTCACATTTTGTCCCAAACCTGTATTAATTTCTTTCTTGTGCTGAACACAAAAGAAGATATTTTGAAGAATGTAGGTAACCAAACAGTAGCTGGTCCACATTGACTTTGACAGTAGGAAAGAAATACTATGGAAGTCACTGTGTACCAGCAACTGCTTGGTTACCCACATTCTTCAAAATAACTTTTATGTTCAATAGACAAAATAAACTAATTCAGGTTTAAAAAAAAAAGTATAATTGATGTATATAGTGTATATAGTGTTTTATTTTAATATTTGTTCATTCAATTTCTTGAATGTTGCTGCTAAACACTGTACCTGAAAAATAAATCACTGTTTGTTCTATTTGTATATTATGTGTATTTGTAATGTATATCTTTGTTCTTATTTTCTAATAACAAAGATAAAATAATGACAAAGATTTTTATCTTTGCCCACGTTGGCCTAATGTCTGCCATTCGTTTTTATTTTATATTTTGTTGAGGTGTAATGTTTCTGCACTCTTCCATTTTTAGCAAATTAAGAAAAAACTTTGTCTAAAAACAATTTTTGTGATGGTTTGTATTTTTTGTGCTCTGTATGGAACATCAGTGCCTGTTTAAGTGTTGAACTCCATTACTTGTGTTTGTTTTCAGACATGATAACAGACTTTTTATACTTGTGCTACAACTGTTTGGCCTGTGCTACAAAACCGTGTATATATATATATATATATATATATATACACACACACACACTGGAGATTTTGAAGGAATATTAGGTGTGGGGTATACCACTGTTTTACTAAGATGTTTTACAAAATAACCAGAGAATTTCAACAAAAACATTATTTTGTGGAAAACACAGTGATCAAAATTAGGGAGTCTGTAGCACGAAAGAAGATTACAAATAAATTTGGGAGTGTTACAGTTGTCAAAAATTAGTAGGAATTGTAGAGGCCCTCACTTTGAATGACATCAACACATCTGCGGCTGCAAGACATCTCTAGTTTCTCATACTGCGCTGTTGTGATCTTGGTCCACTGTTCTTCCACTCTCTTCCGTAGTTCGGTAACTGTAGTGGGTTTCTTAGCCATAACTTTGTCACCAAAGATTTACCAGAGATTTTAAATCAGGTTTAGATCAGGACTCTGGGCCGGCCATTTCATTATTTCAGTGTTCTTAGCTTCAAGGACCTGCTTTACCTGTTTTGCAGTGTGACGAGAGTATTGTCTTGCATGAAAATTGCAGGCTGATTGGGAGATGCTTGCAGGGAAGGAACTGCATGTTACTGAAGGAGGTCCTGACAAACATTTGCATTCACCCTGCCATGTAGCTGTATAAGAGGCCCAACCCCTGCTGCAGAAAACATCCCCCAAACCATGACACTTCCTCCTCCACCTTTCACTGACTTCTTTAAGCACTCAGGTTTGAGTCTTTCCCCAGTTTGACGGCAAAAAAAAAAGTTTCCCATCGGACACAAAAAAATTAAACTTGCTCTCATCAGTAAAGTGAACTTTGAACTAGTTCTCCTCTCTCCACACAACATGCTCCTCAGCAAAACTAGGCCTAGCCTTTTGATTCTTTCTGCTGATGAGAGGCTTGATCACTGCAGGGTGCGCTTTCAGTCCGACTTCTCTTAAAGAGATAGTTCACCCAAAAATGAAAATTTGATGTTTATCTTCTTACCCCCAGGGCATCCAAGATGTAGGTGACTTTGTTTCTTCAGTAGAACACAAATTATGATTTTTAAGTCCAGCCGTTGCAGTCTATCAGTCGTATAATGCATGGCAATGGTAACAAAATCTATGAGAGTAAAAAAAACATGCAGACAAATCCAAATTAAACCCTGCGGCTCGTGATGACACATTGATGTCCTAAGACACGAAATGATCGGTTTGTGCCAGAAACCGAACAGTATTTATATCATCTTTTACCTCTAATACACCACTATGTCCAACTTCCTTGAGATAAACATAAAATTTTCATTTTTGGGTGAACTATCCCTTTAAACATGCCGAGACAGATCTTACCCTGTTCAATTCCAGCTTCGGTGTTGAACCGATTTCCCATTGAGATGCTCCGCTATCTATGCTATCTTGTCTTCTCGTGCATTTGTCTTAAGTGGACAACCAGCCTTTTTGGGGGGCTTGAATGAATTAGTGTCGTTGTAAAGCTGCAGTATTCAAGAAATCACAGATTTAGAGCGACCAGCTTCTTTTGCAGTGGCTGAAAGGGTCATCCCTTTGGCCTTCATTTGGACAACCTGCAGGGTTGCAGGGTTTCAGTCACCTTTGAGCGGCCTGCCATCTTGCAATCTCAGTGAAAATTGGAGAAATGCTGCCAGTTAAATAGGGTTTGTCATATAATTAAGGAAATTAGCAGCAGGTACCAGATTAACATCAATATGTTGTAATGTAGGTATCTGTAAGTGTTCTCTAATTTTGATCAGTTTTTTTTCTTAAAATATCTCATTTTATTTTTTTATACTGTGCTTCAGAACACAATTAATTTATGAAATATGCTTAAACTCTTGTTAGATAAAGCTGAAATAGGACTAAGCAGTGACCTTGAAATCTAATTTTGATCTCCACTGTGTGTGTGTATGTGTGTGTGTGTGTGTGTGTGTGTGTATATACCTTCTTAAAAGCAGGCTAAGATTCTACTTATTCTATAGATTCTACTATTTTAAGTATTTTAATTCATTGCATCCCCCTCCCCCCATATTTTTCATCCTATAACTTTTTTCTTTATTTTCGCTGGTATTTTTGGCTCTTTTAGCTTTTTTTATGATCTGACCTTTGAATAACTTTGAACTGAATTTTATGTATAATAATAGTAATAAAAAAAATAATAATTATTATTATATATAATATGTGCTTGTGTGTGTATAAATGTAATTGTATAAGTATTATAATTTTAAAATATCATAAAAGCCAGTTTATCTAGGTAGTTGGTTCTTGCCTGATTAATTTCATGTATTTCTTCTGAGTATGTATAATATACACATTGAAATACTGTATATATTCAATAGATGTTACAATATTTGAGGTGGAAATTTTGAATTATCAACCCTGTTAACAAGGGTCTTTAACAGGCAGTTAGCAGCAGCATAAGGGGTCGCCAGTTGTTATTATTTTTTTTATCTGAAACTAATCTGAATTTTGTGAAAAGGAAAAGATGCAAATGAAAAAAAAAGTTAATTTCAACCAAAGCTAAGGTGAAAAGTCTTGTCAAGCAACAAAATACCTCCCAGCCATATTTATTCAGCATTTATTGTACAGCTTTGTGGAACACAATTTTGGACCAAGGGGATGTTATTGTGGGCGGAGCTTCTTCACTGTAAAAAATAAAAAGTTGAGTTAACTTAAAAAAATAAAGCACTTGAGTTCTTTAGGATAGTTCATGTTCAGGGCATAAATCAAGCCAAAGAGAAGAGCCATAGCAGTGGGAAGGTCTTGCACATTATCCAGCACGATATGCTCCTCTAGAACCACAGACAGGCACCTTACATTTGGGTTTGAGTGGATGGTCGCAACGTCATCTTCAACGATGGTTAAGATCCCCATCTTTATTCCCTTTTGTATGATTTTCTTCTGGCTCTGTGTCCTGCAGTAAAAAGCAGCATAAAACAAGGTCAAAAGCCATTTTTTATTTGAATTCTGCAACTGCATTCAGACAGTAAGGGCGAAAAACACAAGGGTAAGAAAATCATTTCATTTGTTGTTTATATTTTCTATATTAATTTTCTGGTGTATTTCAGATTAACCTCACTTACCCTTGGTTTTTCCTACATTACTGCTTAATCTTATGATTGTGTTGTGTGCTGTATTCTTTTCACTGGTTGGAGATCAGATGGAATGTCTCCATCTCAAGGTTTTCAATGTCTCAGGACAGTGTTTTGCAGCAGTAATTAACTATTATCTTTGCTTTAGAATACTTTGAATTGTGTTTTCAGATGAAATCAGAAGTCCAAACTCAAATTAATAAACTAATTTTACCATCACTTTGTCTCCTATGTCATGGCAGATAGTAGAGTTAATGGATTAGTTTTGGATTCCAGACAAAACTGTTACCCCCTGATAGGATCTGGAGATGGATTTGAAGTATAAATGTATGTGCTGATAAATCATCTTACCAGGCAAGTCTTCAGGAAATGTTCAGACTTTTCCCTCATAAACAAAGGTAGACCTTTGAGAGCTGTAGCCTTTCTATGAGCAAGCACATCAGAGGTCTGAGAGACGACGAAAGACAAACATGGAAAAAATGATATGCATCGATATGGAATATGGAAAAATGATGGAAAAATGGGAAAAAAATGTTATGCATCACGTGTAAAAGTTGTATGAAGCACTTGAAAGCACTCAAAAGCATTTGACTGTCTCTGCCATAATACCATTGTTGCCGTTATTTAATGTAATGGCTACTACAAATACGTGGTGAATGATATGTGGACTAAAGGCGTTCTTATAACTTTATATCACAATATCCATCCTGGTTTTCACGTCAGGACCAACGTGACTTATAATAAAATCTTCCCGTTTTTCATATTCGTTTGAAGCCAAAATCAAAAATAGATTACGATTAAACTCGCTACTTTAACGAGAATACTACGTAAATTAGACAAAATCAAAGTGAACAATAATGAACGAAATTGACACGTCTACAACACATAATCCACTTCTGTACATTTTATTGTATTAAATACCACAGTCTAAGAGTGTATTTTGATGCACATCTTGTTAGCAGCTAAACTAACGTTATGCAGATCGCTAACTCGCTGTCTGGGCTCGTTTTAAAATAAATCGAAGTGCTTCAGACCGAGTTTTGACTTGTAGGAACATATCATTGCACGTTACATTCTATGTGTGCAGTTTATTTGGTTTATTTTCAATAATAATCTTAAAATAAAGTTTACCTCAAATCCTCAACCAGGCGAAATCCAGTCCCTTTGATGGCGTGGCTGGAAGAGGAAACCCCGTGCAAAATACCGCGAAGAGAGACCACGCATGCGCAATAACAGGAAGTTTAACGGTCAAACCATGAAATCAAAATATTACGTTGTCTCAACTTATGTACTTACATTCACTCAACAAAGCAGTAATAAACATGCAGTTAAATCGTTTTTATAAGTAAACTCAACAATGTGCTCCAAAATTTGTCCACTTGACTTACAATTTTAAACTGAGTTAACAATTTGCAAGTTGGATTTTTTACAGTGTATGGTGATCATAATCCACATCAAATCTCAAACAGAAGTTCTTTCAAACCATCGCTGCTGTCTCAAAGTGAGTTTTGAGCTAAAATTATTTTGAAAGTCTAATGCTGGCGTTATAGCTGGTATCTATGTGAAATGATCCACGGTGCTGACGCTCTCCAGACACGGAGAAACTGCTCCTTTGTTCATAACCACTCCTCCACCACAGATAAACCATTTAGTCGCAATCGTATGTTTATTGTCTGTCTCATCAATTAAAACGCGTCTACTTGCCTTTAATTCAGCTATGTGATAGCATATGCCTTTGTCTATATTAGGGATTTCCTGGAATGTCCTATGATTTATGACTTCTAGGAGTTTTTCACTTATGGATTTACTGCGCGAGGACGCCCTCTGGCGACCAGAATGAAAAAGACATTACATTGTGTTGGGGGCACTCACTAATGCTCACAAAACCTAATTTTGGGTAAAAAGAATACTTCTGTTTTTCTCCAGTGTAGAGGAGTTTTTTCTCTTTTAGTGGATGCATAAGATTTCCTGACAAAAATTAAGAAATTACTGTCAAAGATTTTTATTCACAATTTATTTTATAATCAATTCTTAGCCTCCTGCATGTTAACAGGTAGCCTAATGCCACAGTTTTCTGTAAAATATACTAATAATAATCATTAATGTTTTTATTTAGTAATAATAATCCACATTTTTAGTAGTCATACTGATATATAA
>NW_015542376.1:1656393-1678740 GCF_001515605.1 Sinocyclocheilus anshuiensis | reverse complement strand
AACTAACGTTATGCAGATCGCTAACTCGCTGTCTGGGCTCGTTTTAAAATAAAACTAAGTGCTTCAGACCGAGTTTTGACTTGTAGGAACATATCATTGCACTTTACATTCTATGTGTGCAGTTTATTTGGTTTATTTTCAATAATAATCTTAAAATAAAGTTTACCTCAAATCCTCAACCAGGCGAAATCCAGTCCCTTTGATGGCGTGGCTGGAAGAGGAAACCCCATGCAAAATATCGCGAAGAGAGACCACGCATGCGCAATAGCAGGAAGTTTAACGGTCAAACCATGAAATCAAAATATTACGTTGTCTCAACTTATGTACTTACATTCACTCAACAAAGCAGTAATAAACATGCAGTTAAATCGTTTTTATAAGTAAACTCAACAATGTGCTCCAAAATTTGTCCACTTGACTTACAATTTTAAACTGAGTTAACAATTTGCAAGTTGGATTTTTTACAGTGTTAGAGTCATGCAGAAATACTGTAGAAACAAAGCTAAAAACAAAATATGATGTTGTACATTGCTTGATGCATCCACTGTGGTTATCACAGAAATGTACCATTAATAATGTGCTGTTTTATACTCTTTCGATCTTCTGTCATCTTGAATGAATTCTACATTCATACATGGTTTTATGACACTGTCTTTTAAAATCATGTCATGTGTTGCTGTTCCCTCTGGTGCCACTAACATTGGGTGTCACTCTTGTGAGCAATATCCAGAACATCATCTCCTGATATCTCCCTAGGGCTCTGATAGGGTCCTGGCCTAACGAGTCTGCCAAATACCACCTCGTTAACAGTGAGCGTGATGGGCCATGCCTAATAAGCTCGTAAAGTAACAAGCTGCTAAATTGTGTATGCTTGTTTGTGTTCATTTCGGAGTCGGCATTAAAGAGGCCCATGTGTGTATACTGAGCAACAGAGGTGAAATTGCATTAATGGAGACCACGGGCTTGTGTGTGTGTGATGGGGCGTGAGATGTCATCATGGAGGTGTTTGTAAGGAAACAAAATATGTTGTCCTGATGAGAGCAGCGTCATTGCCAAATGTCTTTTGCTTATTGAGTGTCTGAAGGGATACATTTCAATGCCTGCCTTCACAGAACATTTATGGATGCTTTGGTATTTATGTGTGTGTGTGTGTTAATGTCTGGACTTGACGCATGACAGACTGTAAGTTGATCTCTTATTTGCGGTCATTACCTGCCTGAATGCTGCTCGGTCACACTTGACTGTGCGTATTGTGTCTCTGTTTGTGCATAAGTGTGTTTCTGTTGGTGTGTGTGGTTGGCTCGGTTCCTCAGAGGTCAGTGTGTTTATTATTGTGGCTCTTTTCCTTTAGCTCAGTGACCCGCCTCGGACCTCATTCGGATGGGCTTTAAATGTGTCCACGTTTTCTGAATCTGCTCTAATTTCCTCTTTTTATGAGTTCACAAAGAGATCGCTGCAGTTCTATTCCGCTCTACTGCACTAAGAGACCATGCTACTCCTTTTGTTCAAGAATATCCTAACAGCCTGTTTTTCATTTTTTAGTATTATAACAAGGCTCGGTATTGTGTGTAGCAATATCTATACTGGTACTGCTAATAAATGTCTATATAAAGTCTTTGTGATTTCTGGGGAAATAGTGAGTAATGCGTAAATTGCTGAATGTTTATTAAGATATGCACCAAATGTAGTAGTTTAGTAATGATTATGAATAATAATATAAAAATAATAAATAGTATTACTGTTGTTATTATTATAATAATTTAACATTAAAATGGTTAACATTTAAATAGGTTTAAGCTGCAAATGTTCAAGCTCTTTTTATTTATCTCTGTTTATTATAACAATTATCGAAAACATGATCAATTATTTAACAACTTCTGTAGTTTAAATTTATATTAAACACCTCAAATATTGGTGTATTTATTGATCTTCTCTGTACAACATCAGTGTCAGGCGTATCAATATTTCAAGATCAATCCACTCATATGTATTTTCATCTCGTTCCCTCTAACGTACCCTCAGTTAGTGGAAAATAGCCTCGATATTCTCCCTCAGAAAGACGCTTTATATGAAACGCAGAGAATGGGGCTCTCTCCATGCAAAGTCATTAATTTTGCCTTTCTGGTTTAGGATTAGATCAATTTAGATCCAATTTGGCTTTCCCTTGGTCCCAGAGTGCAGGGGGCCCAGAGCTGGTGCTAATTCACTCTTGCTGTACTCAGAGGCCTGTGCAAATGAAGTGAGAACATTATGATGAATGATCCCTCTGATGGCAGCTACATAAAGCGGCATTAACTAGCATCCCACCCAAACCCCCTGCACACAGCAGAAGCTAACTGCCTGCCTTCGTCACTTCGTCTCCACCATATTTTGAGACCCTGTTTTTTATTAAATTGAAATGTTAGGATTCGTAGATGGTCTCTTTCTCCATCTCTGTATTCATTCTCTCCCACCCCTTTGCCTTTTTTCCCTCTCCCTTCTTGTCCTGTGAGATTAAGAAAAGAAAAGGAGAGAGAGCTTTGAAGGATAGAAATGAGCAGCTCTTCTCTGTTGGGCTCCCTGATTGCGAACTGGTCATTACCATATGATTATTAGTGATGGACTATTGGCCTCCCAGATATTCCATTATGAATCAGCTCTCTAGGAGCTCATTAGAGCCCTGCGTTAGGGCACCGTCAGTCAAGCCCCTTCCTACTAGGAGAGCCGTCTCAATCAGACCCGAGCATGAGGTTTTTAATAAGAGTCCTGAACCTCACATAGGGACCTGAAGTCACAGGATGGATTAATAAAATTAAGTAGAAAGGTTATATAAGTATCATGAGGTGGAATTTCTCACCAACAGGATTCAGGCCTTGCACCTTTGGATTATTGCTATTTTGGATTATAATGATTTGTTCCGTTTTCATGGTTGTGGCAAAGAAAATAAGCAGTGTGACGTTGTTGACCGAAAATTGCAAGTTTTTAAAATAACATTTAATAATATTAGTGAATATATAAACTACCTTTCAAAGGTTTGGGTTCAGTAAGATTTTTTTATTTTTTGAAAGAAATTAATTTATTCTGTTTTATTCTGCAAGGACACATTAAATTAATCAAAAGTGACAGTAATGGCATTTACAATGTTACAAAATATTTCTATTTCAAATTAATGCTGCTCTTTTGAACTTTCTATTCATTAAGAATCTTGCAAAAAAAAGTATGACCATTTCCACAAAAATATTAAGTAGCAACATTTTTTTTCAACGTTTATAATAAATAATATAAAATATTTCTTGGGCAGCATTTATTGAATTATTTCTGAAGAATCGTGCAACACTGCAGGCATAAAGGCTTCTGAGTATTCAGCTTTGCCATCACAGGAATAAATTACATTTTAAAATAGAAACATTTTTATCTTAAAAATTGTAATAATATATCACTATTACTGTTTTACTGTATTTTTATCAAATAATGGCAGCCTTGAGACTTCTAACCTTAAACTGCCCCAAACTTTTGGATGGTAGTACGTATAAAAATATACATGTATTCATATTCAAATATTCATATTTATTAGTAGTAATGTTACTTATGTCTATTACAAATATATACATGTATTTTGCTTTTACGTTTACATTACATATCTCAAGAATCGGTGCCTGTATTTATAGCATTACCATCACTCCATTTTCTTTCAGTAGTTGCACTTTTGTTGTTTTGCCGCTCTCTCCCTGGCCTGTTGTTGTTGGTGTTTGTTATTCAAAGGCAGGTGCATCCATCATCAAAATGCAATTTAATTTTTCTTGTGCACTGATATTCCCTCCCTCTCTCCTGTTCTCTGTGGTGTTGATAAAGTTGCTGACTTCTGCCTATCCTGTAGATGAGATCGATACCTGCTTGTTTACAGTTATAATAACACTGCTGGCCCCTACCCACAATGCCTGTTTTAGTCAAGGATTTCCGTGCGCAACATTTTAGTGGTTGAGAAATGTTTGCGAGGGCAGGCAGTTGGTTTGAAGGAGGAACTTTCTGTTCCATATCACTTCAGTCAATGCTACAAAAGAGGGTGCAACAATAATATAACTGTTATCCTTCATATTGCATTGTGTTTCCTGCCATCACAGGTCTTGCATTTGTTCGGCTCAGAGCTGTGACTGGAATTAACTCGGACGGGTGACCTTGTAATCATTTGTCAATGCTGTTGGCCAATCTTGAGAAAGCTTGGCAACTTCACACGAGCCCCATAGTGGCTGCCATGCGTAATGTCAGAGTCAATAGGCTGCATGATCAGTTGGAAATGTCTTTAAGGTTCTGGATGCATGTGACTGTCACAAAAGGCCGTTCTGGAGGAATTTGTCAATACTAAAGGAGGTAAGTTAGAGGACTGAAAAAGAAATAAAGGTGAGGGAGGAAAAGAGGAGCGAGAGAAAAATAAATAAACCATGACTTTGATGTCTCGCACAGATTCCCCAACCCTTAAAACCAGCCATCCATGTTTAAGAGGTGTGGGTGCGTGTGTCACAGAACCGCCCTTCATTCGATCCCTCCTGGTTATATAGTTCTTTCTCTGTGTTGGGCCCCTCCATCGATTTTCCCCTCAGCTGACGTGTTTATTGTTTCAGGGCAGGAGTACTGTCAATAAACCATAAAAGACAGAAAAAAGAGGGCGCGATGGAAGACATAAGGGACATAGTAAAATAAAAACATTGAGATTGAGTGGCAAAATGGCCTGTCCCGACTGTGACCTCACCATCGTTTGTTTTTCAAAAAGCAAAGACGAGGATATTAGCGCTTGAGGAATGGGACCAGACTTCATCACCTCTTCCCAGGAAGGCGAGCACTATATCAAGCTCCTATTTCATGCGCGTCCAGTCGGCCGGCCTGGTAAAATCATGTTTACCCAGCAGAAAATGGCACCAGCATCAGTAAACAGCCTTTTTGTCACCAGCATGTCGCTGCAGCGGGCGAGCGGGCGGCGTTTGCTATACATTCTTCGTAATTGTCCTCAAAATGATGGCTGTTGGCCATTCCACTGTTGCGGTGATGGAACAATTCAGAAAAAAAGAAAGGGCGAGGGGAAAATTTCCTACTTTTTTTTTCTTCTCCTACCTGTCTTTTGATTATAGCAATCCCTTATTAAACTGCCAGGCTGCGAGTTGTAGAAATATATCAACCCTATTGAAATTAGCTGCTGGTCTGAGCTACATTTTTTTTTTTCTCCTTCTCCCTCCACCTTCCAACCCGGCTGATGGCGGAGCAGATGAATCAGCAGCATGGGCTCTTAAGAGATGCCAGGCTTAGACTAGAGCAGGGGAGATGGGTGACAGAGAAATCTGCTACACCATTAATTACAGTAATGGTGATGCAGCAGGCGGGAAAAACGGCTTACTGTATAATGAGGTCCGTGAATAAAACTCACTCTTTGAGCCCAATAAACACTGATTAGACCTCATAGTGCTGGAGTTTTAAGGGTCCAGAAGAAATCTGGGGATCAACTTCAAAAATGTTTTTGTGTGTATGTGTGTATATGTATTTTTACAAAACTGCTCAGTGTTTGAAAAACATATGTCTGTTTGGCCATTTGGTGTTTGACATTTTTTGTAACAAAGTAAGACAAGGTTAATGCCGGTTGTAATATCATGTGGTGTGACTCCTTGAGATTTATGAATTATTCCCTCATTTATAAAAAAAAAAAAAAATACACTAAATATATTAACAACTTTAAGTTAAATAATTAAAACTTTTAAGTAAATAATTAACATGTGTACACAAACATATTTAGGTCTTATGTAAAAATATTTTAAATTAGTATATTTAAATTAATTAATTATTATTTTTTAAATACTTCATGGTTACAGCACAGTTCTTGAAATTAGTGATGAGATTTTTCTAAACCATATGACATCAACATGAACAAAAAGTGGGATTTTCTAAGAACTTGGCATGTTTAAACTAGATAAAAAAAAAAAAAAGGTTTTTTTTTTATATATAAACTTATGTCATTGACCCAGGCAAAGGGAAGCAGAGGTGTACAGAAGACCCAGCACAGTAGCCAGCTCTCAGCTTGGTATGTTTAGAGTAAAACTTTTAAACAAACACTCAACCCTCTTCTCATTCAGTGGTATCAACCATCCTCGGTAATTGCACCAGCAGATCTTCCAACCAGCTCTGTGAAATATAAATTATTGCTATGAAAGTTTAATTAACTTTATGTAAGCATTCCCTCCGCTGGAGACCTTGGTTAATATTCTAAGTTCGCAAATGCGTGACCTTGCAATGTATGTGTTTTACCGAACTAATTTCATCAAAGGCAACTGGATACTACTGTTGGAGCTCAGAATATTCAATAACTCTGATTGGCTTTATACATCCTGCTGTGTACATCGTTGCATTGCGTTGGAAGAAGATTTTGTTGGATTATGATGTCACAGATCATTGACCCTGAACATTGGCTTAGACCTGACGCTGGCTTAAATATTAATGTCCCAACATGCAACGCTTCTCAAATCAGCAGTACAGCCGATCCGTAAATGTTTCTTGATGGTTATCTGCTGTTTTGACTGAGATACTAATGAGGAGTGAAAGAAAATGTTTTATTGATATACTGTGCTGTAAGCACAGCACAGACCAAGAGTAAAATGTAATCCTGCTCACTTTAGAGAGTACAACGGAGCAAATGTGATGAACTTAGAGTTCACATATAAATATAACAAGACATTAATTCCCATTTCTTTTTCTTTAGAGCATAAGCTGTAGAATGTTTAAAGACTTGACCTACCCTTGATTTGCAGTGCGCATAAAGTGAAACATAAAAACCAGCTTAGCTCTTCAAATCTTAAAGGAATTTAGCACAGTGTATATAGCTAATTAAGTCATTAAATTAGTTGACTTTTGCAATCAGTCTTTAACCTTCTTAATAAATTTAGAAACATGGGGATAAAAAAAGAGAACGAGGAATTAATTTGCTCTAAGATATGAAACTAGCCCGTGAAGAGTATAATGTCATTATGATATTGCTTTAAAATCATAATTAAAGCCTTCTTATGTTTTGACTTCTCAAGATATGTCAAGTCGGACTGAGATATAAGCTGCATTAAGACATTGAAGTCAGTCAGCTCTTTTCTAGTGCAGCCTTTTTACTTTCAACTTGATAAAGTATTTATCATAACCTTTCGAATAAGTTGACCTGAACTTCAGTGGGTTGATCCTGCAATGAACGTTCAGGGCTCAAAACGCGTAAAGTTTTATTGACAGCATCTCTAGCATCCCTCATATACAGTAATGCATTTACAATATGAGTTTGTGGAGAAATTTGTATTTGTTTCTTGTGACTCTCTCCTCTCTTCTCCTCTCCTCTCCTCTCCTCTCCATCAATGTCTCTATAAATGAAATGGCAAAAAGTGTTATTGAGATGTATTTCTCTTTCAATCATACATGCTTTTGAAATATTATGAAATGCATTCATTTACTATAGATTGTAATTTAGTTAGCATTATTTGGTCTAATATATTGGCATTTGAATGAGAACATTTTAATGTTTAACTGCATTACTGTAAACAGATTTTTGTTGTGGTTTTACAATCTGAAGGAAATCTGTGGTTTGATCTTTTGTAGAGTTTAAAGCTATAATTAACCTTAAATGTAAAATTATGCCCTCGATTACTCAACCTCACTTAGTTTCAAACTTGTATGACTTGTTCTTCTTTGGAACCCAAAAAGAGACATGAAGATGAATGTGTCTACTGTTTTTGTCTGCATAATGAAAGTTAATGGGGTCCAAAATCACATTGGACCTAACTGACTTTTATTGTATGTACAAAAAAAGACAAATTCTTCAAATAACTACTTTTGTTTTGTTTAAATACAAGTTAAACAGAGAGCTTCCACAGAGACTTTCTTCTGTGGAAGCTCTCGTTTTAACTTGTATTTAAACCAGAACATTCTTTTAACAATCTTTATATTTGTTTCAGGTGTTATTTTTCGCCTGCATTGACGGCATGTCAAAGTTTGGCCCATGAGGTGTTTGAAAACTCAAGCATTGCACATCAATCAGAACTGCTTAACCACAAACCTTCCTGTCAATCACAGCAGAGGCATTGTGATGGCTTCTTTACCACTGTAAAAAAGCAAGGAAAACATTTATCACTGCAGACGATACAATCCTGTGACTGTCACAATCCAGCGCTGAATGTTCTATAGAACCGATCTGTTTTGGATGTGAACTGTGGCCACTGTCAGCATTCACCCGTGTAAATAATGTCGATCTAAATAGCAATGAATCAATCCCCATGCCATTCCTCTGTCACCACTCACTGGCAAAAGCTTCACTCCACACTGAGCCAGAGGATTGGTTCTTTCTCAACATGAATGGCACCATGGCAACGGCTCGTCAGTTAAACATTCAATCGTATTCTTAAAGCTTCAGTGAATACCAATTATCCCAGAGTTTTTGATGACTGTTGCCCTTTTTTTTTCATTTTTTAATTTCTTTTTTTTTTTTTTTTGGAATTGCTTTTTAACGACCAGAAAATTGAATTTGTGAGTAACCCATATCCCAGAGTGCAGTCCAATTTCCTATCAAGCTCTGAAATACTGAATATTTTGATACACAGCTTCCCTACCAAGTATTTCATGGTTATCAGCTGACATTTCTGTGGAAATTACCAATGACTCTCCAGCGATTAGAGCAGTCAATGTAAACTTCAGAAGTTCAAAAGTAATTTTACTACTTACTGTGCCACTGTAACTAATAGCCTGCCGCCTCAATTAATGGCGACCTCTGATTGTGTTTGAAAGTTTGTGACACAGCACTCCTTTCCTCATCTAGTGCTCACGCTTGTGCTAAACTTACTGCTACTTTAATTACTCCTACGACTGTTGAGAATCCGCACTCAAGTCCACAATCTCAAACTTGTTTAATTCCGAGGGTGCGGATGTGTTTGATGTGCATTTCTCAATATTGTTTTGTAGAAAAACCTTAGTTATCATCATCATCATCATCTTCATTGTGGAAGAATCTTTGTGCTGAATGTTATTTTCATCCTCAATGAAATGTCCATTCTGATTTCTGTCCTATTCATCATCATCACCACAATCACCAAAATCATCATCATCTTTGAAAGGTCTTCATACTGATCATCTTCATCCTCCTGTTTGTTGAAATGTCTTCATCTGTCATCATCATTGTTGAAATATCTTCATTGTGATCTTCATCCTCGTCAGCATCATCACCATTATTGTTGAAATATTTTCATCCTGAGCATCATCACAATCATCATTGTTAGTGTCTTCATCATCATCATCATCATTGTTGAAGAATCATCATTATCATTGTTGAAATATCTTCATTCTCATCTCATTCATTAATCACTATTGTTAAAATATATTCTTCATTACATCATCATCATCATCATTGTTGAAATCTTCATTCTGATCATCATCATCAATTATTATTATTGTTGAAATATCATCATCATCATCATCATCATCGCTGTTGTTGAAATATCTTCTTTCTGATCATCATCCTCATCGTTGAAACATCTTCATCCTCATCATTTTTTAAATGTCTTGATTTGAATGTCTTGAAATGTCTTCATCATCATCAGAGGTGAAATATCTCCATTCTGATCATCATCGTCATCACAATCATCATCTAATATCTTCATTCTGATCATTTTCATAATTTTAATAAATTGTAATATTGTTTAAGTATACTCATCATCATTTTCTTCATCACCACCATCATCCTGATTGTTGAAATATCTTTATTCTGATCTCCATTATCCTCATCAATAAAATGTCTTCATTATAATCATATTTCTTATAATCATCCCCAGTGTTACTGGGACATTTCAACTTTTCTACCATCATTTTTGTAATCCTTGACAATTTATTCTTATCATTTTCATGAAGAAATCTTCTGATAGCTTACAGCATTTCCACCTTCACATCATTTTCATCCTTAAAATATCTTCATTCTGATGTTCATCATTATGATTCCTGTCTCTCTCTCTCTCACACTCAGATCCAAGCATCGCTGCAGTAGTTTGGTGTTTATTTCTGTCCTCTGTGGACTGAGGCCTTTGGACCCTGAACCCCTTCAGCCCTTTCTGCTATGTGTCTAATAATCCACTGTTGTGCTGTGGCTCGCTCTTCTCAGCAGTTTCGCTCCCTGGGGCAAACAGGCTGACCAGCACAATCCTGTCTCAAGCACTGACAGCAGCTATCCCATCCCATCCCATCCCATCCACCTGTTACTTCCAGCACGTCTGTCTGGAGATCAAAGGGCATTCTTTTTCACAGAACCTGGATTCTGGTGACTTGATGGCTGTTTTTGAGTATGCAAATGTGCCGACAAAAGAGATTTGAAATCGTGGCCAAGTACTTCTGAAGTATTAAGGTTGCTCGTATTGTTAAAACAGTGTGGCTCTGTGTTCCATTTGTGGGATTCAAAGATATCTGCTAGATCTGAAACATGAAAGTCAAAACTCATAGCAATAATATATCAGCCAGTTACATAACTGACAACTAGGTCATAACAGACCCCGCTGATATACTATCATGCTTAACTTGAAAAGACAGAAAGCGCTCCATTACGGGATTACTGGGAGCCATCCATAAATCAGAACTGTTTTGACTGCATCTTCAGCTGCTGTATGAGAAAATCAGTATTAGTTTACAGTGTGTGCTCATTAACGTCTCCATTTGGCTCTTTTTCATCTCGCTGTGAGGCGTTTCACTGTCGTTATAGCAGTTTAGTCACTAGTTTCTGTCACTCTCGAAGGAACCGTTCACGCAAAATGTAATTCTTTCATTAGTTACTCATCCTCATCTCAGAGTTTATTTATATCGAGGGACACATTATGAATATATATAAATATTTGAAGAATATGCTAGAATATAAAGAATAAATCAGTAGGAATGCATTGCTGCTAAATTCTGACTGCTAACAAAAACATATAACTTGTATTTCATGTTATGGTCAATAATTAGATGGCCAGTAGTAAAATGTTGCATTATTTACTAAATAATACTAAATAATACAAAAATACTCAATAAAAAAATCTAAATTCAGTAATTTTAAACATTACATTTATTTCCATTTAGAAATTGTTAAAAAGTGAACATTATAATGCACAATATGAAAAATGGATATTTTAACATTTGTTAAAGATTACATCGAACAGTATTGTTAGATTATTGATGTTTTTAAAGATTACATTTAATTGAGCATTTGATGACAGCAGAGGTAATCTTAATGTAAAAATAGGTGAAAATGAACATGCAAAAGTATCAGACTGTCAAATATCAGTCTAAATGTATCCAATATGTACCAATAAATAAAATATTTTATGTTAGCCAATAACCTACAATATATCGCGTCAATATATTATGGATTCCAACAAATGTCCAAAAAAAGGAAAGAAAGAAAGAATCAGATGGCTTGGAAAATAATGCAGAGTCATATTTTTACATGTTGATTTTGTGTCTGTTTTGACGCTTGACAGCCCCTGTCTTCATTGACTTTCGTAATACTAAAAAGGGTGCCCAGGAAATGAGTAAATTCTGTTTTGTGTGAACTGTTCCTTTAAGCTGGCAGCTCTGTGACTGCAGTGGTGGTGTCCCAAAAACGTGATGGAAATATCCAGGTTAATACTGTGACACTCAATATGGTGTCCAGCAGCGCAGAACGAATGTTTATTTATTTATATGAGTTCTCATTTATTTACTTTCTCGTGTATTAAATGATCTAACAGAACGCACAGCTGGCTGTGTAAGTGATGATTAGGCTTTATGGCGAGGCTCCCTCAGCGGCTTTTTTGCAGGGTTTCAGGCAGGTGCCCTGTAATCTTTTCCAAACGACAGTCATTAGAGAGTTTGCAGTATCGGCATTTCTGACTAGCTTAGATTTATGCCCGTCTTTGGCAAACAGAGGAAACTCTCTGTCATCAGTGCTTATTCACTGCAGTGTGGGATGGGGGCCAGTTAATTAGTTTGTTTGTTTTTGGGTGCTTGTGATACAGGTAGTGTAGAGGCACTTGAGACGAACATTAAAAGGAAGCAGCTAAGAAAGAAATAGGACAGAAGCACCTCAAGCGAGGCATTTCTATGAATTTCTTAAAAAAAAAAAAAAAAAAAAAGATGAAGTACTAGAAAAGAAAATGTAGATAGTCAGATAATTGAAAAAGAGCAGACAGTCTGGAAAGGCGAAAGAAACCAGAAACGACCGCAGGAAAGAGAACAATTGTTGCCGGATTTGATGAATAGCAAATCAGACTTTGTAAAAACCTCCCTTCAGTGGTCAATCAGAGCTGCAATTTATCTTCGACACAAAGCTAGGGCCCTGGCAAGGACCTCAGAGGACCCTGAGAGACAGCGTGAGGTGATTGGCCAGTCTGAGGTAGTCATGCTTAACAGGCACCCTTTTTCTACTGGAGCGTAGAGGGGAGCTGGTGCACAAATATGAGCATTCGAGGCCACAGGCGTACTGCTCCCTCCATTTTCCACTGTTGTGTTCCCTTATAGGTTATTTCTTCTTCTTAAAAAAAAAAAGGGTTACTCACCCTCATTTCATTCCAAACCCGTATGACTTGCTATCTTTAAAGAATGTTCAGGAGCTATCAATTTCCAACAAGAACAAAAAATCACTAAAATGTCTCCTGAAGCCATGCAATCGCTTTTTGTGAGAAACAACCTCAAATTTAAGCCATCATTTGCTGAAAAATGTAATTTATGCTTTGGCATATTCCGACCTGACCCTCATTTGGACCTTGTGTGTTTCATAACTGATATGTCAAGTTTCAATATTCGGAAGCACAAATGTGATTCGAGGGCTGTGAATCTTTCATTTTTTAGTTAATAACAACTACATTTTGGTCATTCTTCATATTTTAAAAACATCTCCTTTTGTAATTCCTTAAAGAAAAATAAAAAATAAAAGCAGGTTTTGAATGACATGGTGAATAAGGATGAATGTGTTTTTGCTGTGTTACTTTTCCATTATGTTTTCAATGTAAATGTATTAGAACACTTGTGTCAGTGTGATGTATAACAGTTCTAACATTGTTTTTTTTTGTTTTTTTACCATTCTACTGTCCACATCTAACGTTTTTCAATGCATAAACGTGATGTGTGTGACAATTCCCTAAATGATGACAGAATTGTCATTTTTAGGTGAACTATTCCTTCCCATACATGTCTGCTAATGGGGCATTTCATTAGGGCATGACCCCCTCCAACTTGGTCAGGGCTATTTGTAGGATGACAACAGTCACTTCCTGCTGGGACAGGATATAGACTCTTGCTTCAGGGAGAGTGGTGAAGCTGAGAGTTGTAATGACTGACAGTGCTATGTTTCCTACACGCACATACCCTCAGCAGTCTCCTTAGAGGAAGTCACAGAAAAAACCCTCACTCTGCCAGAAGCTCAACTCTTCTCTCCTCCTCAATCCTATCTTTCGCTCCTGGATGTGCTGTCACACACTCAGTATGAGAGAACAGAGTGCTGAGTTTGTTTAAATTAGATGCTCCTGTTATTTTTCTTTCTCCTTCTTCATTTCACCCTTTTCTAGTTAGTTAATCTATTTTTGACTCCTTCATTATATAATTAATAATAATGTCTGAAACATAGTTATTCATTGCCATTTCCAAAACAAGTAGTTTTATGTGGAAAAATTCTTTTAAAGTGTTTTATTATTATTATTATTATTATTATTATCATCATATTTTTTTAATAATCATTGATAAAATTAAATGTGTATTTTATTTATTTCGTTTTTAATTGTATTATTTGAATGTTAGACTTGAACTGAAAGAGGGATTTGAGTCCACAATACAGTATATATGAAACCTAGCAACATGCTAAAAAGTAATCATAGCAAAACTCACATTTTCTTTTACTCTTTTCTCCTTTATTTATTTGTTTTTTAAAGTTTATTATTTAGTTTTATTTTGAATTACTGGATCATTTTTACTGTTATTTTTAATAGTGACATTCAATTTCAAGCATGAAAGGGTCATTGTTTCAAACTGTCTTGTTTTCTTCTACACATCGTTTGGAAGTGTTTTGAGTCTTTTGTTTATAATGCCTCCATTAAAGCTGATTGATGACACTGGCACTGAAAGAGCTTTGTGTAGCCTTTTTAAAAGCCTATTTGGACTGTAACCATTGCGATTTTTCATATCTTTGTTAGTTGCACCATATACCAATCACACACCAGCGAGACAAAGAGAGAGAGGACACTGCCATATTTAGCATAGCGAATTAGGGAACGGGTGGGATGTGTTATTTGTCAACTGGTTGAAAAAGCGAAATGGAAAATCGCCCATTTAAGGCAATCGACTGTAAGAAAAACATTCGCACACATCTAATTAAGCCCACTCTAATAGGATGCTTGATCATAGCTGCTTGAGCACTTATGATATTAATTTAGCAAAAGCTTAATTTCCACTCCTGAAAACATAGCACTTACATAAAAGAAAGGAAACAAGAAAGTCTTAATTAGATCTGTGAATAGACAATGAAGGAAAACACAGGAGGCTAAATGGAACTGTTTACTGGCTTTGTTCCTGATTCTACCATACACACACACACACACACACACACACACGCAAATGCACATGAATTTTTCAGAGTTTATGTGATGACCGTTTCTAAACTCCATTGGGGTATTTAAAAAGGGCAACTCAGGGTAGCAACCAGATGGAGATGCACACTAGCATCAATCCGTGGTGGACATATACTTCTGAAAAAGGATCTGTTGGGTACTAACTTTTCTCGCATCCTACAGTCATCAGCAGAGTACATACTGCTGTCCCATGCTAATGTACGCCCTTTGTAGAGACCTGCTGAGTGCATACTTCTGTTCCTGTTACTGTCATACCCTACTTTATCCAGAGCCACCTGCTGAGTGCGTACTTCACAAACACGTTTTTCTAATAGCAAAGAGCCCAAGTGTCACATTCACTTCCTCAAAGTGCCAGTGCTCTGATTTGGCCCTCCTGTTTTAGTTCGAAATAACTTCTCGAGTGCTCGGTTTCACCTCAGACTCACTAACGTACTTCCAGTGGTGGAAAGAGTACTGAAAATTTATACTCAAGTACAAGTACTGTTACATTGATGAAATAATACTCGATTACAAGTAAAAGTACTGGTGCCAAAACAGATAAGTAAAAAGTACTCTTCTCAAAAAGAGAAAACTAAAATAATAAGTAAAAACTACTCGGAGTACTAGTTACTAGTTACTTTTTAGCCGGCGATATTTAATGAATTACCAAAAAATATTAATTCACATCACAGATCTATGTGGATAATAGCTACTTTGAATAAAACCCACTTTTATTTTATTGATAAATTATGTGAATTAGTGGTCATGATACAGGAATTTCTAACTTCAATACCTTGAAAAAAATATCATTAGTAAAGTACCCGTGAATCGGAAGTTGCAACTGACTTCAGTGTTATGATGTATTTCCAAGCGAAAGGTTGTGGCTAGAAGGGATACAGCTCTGACTTTTGTATCTTTAGAAAGAATGAACGGCGCACTCAACACATAAGACACTTGCACTGTTTTAGCGTGACTGCTCTCTTTACTGGTTTTTCGTATATCAACTTTTTTACCGGAACACTTCTGGCTACAACGTAACACTGCAACGTTAACAAAATACACAACATTTCCTCCCCTCTTACTCATAAGGTCAACATAAATATAGAGTTAATTATCACTTGCAGAATGAAGGTATGCCATTCAGTTTCACTGTAACATTCTGTGAACACATTTTTTTTTTTTTTTTTTTACAAATATTCTCGGAACATTCAGTCTTTCTTGATAAATGTCTTATATATATGAACACAACTAACTCCCTGGGAATGAGGGTGGACTACCTCATACCCTAGCTTACACTTAGGGGATTATTCTGCCCCAAAACAACAAGGGTAGCCCCTAACTAAGTGTAATCCAAGAAACGCTGAGGTGGGCGCTGCTCCCTTACTGGATATCGGCGACCTGCTTGGTTCTGATTTTCTGTTGGAACAACAGGTGATGAAGGTTCCTTAGTAGATGGAGAATTTGGGGTCTTGGTAGGCTCTGTGGTGAAGGTCACAGAAGCTGGTGAGCTGTCGTCTACTTGATCAGCGGCATCGGTACCTCCAGGAAGGTCCATGGATATGTTGGCACCACTCAGCAACTGATCAGTGTGTCTCCTCCAGAGAAGGTTTCCAGCAGTTTTAACCTTATATATGACACAGGACCCGTCTGGGTCTCCACAGTAGCTGGAACCCATTTTGGACCTCTGCCATAGTTCCGAGCCAGCACGGGTGAGCCTGTCGAGAAGGTTCTGTCTTTGGCTCGCAGTTTCCGTCGCTGTACCTGATTTTTTTGTTGTTGTAGAACAGTTTCTTTGAGGGTTGCTGGCTTAAGCAGCTCAAAGCTTGTCCTGAGCTTTCGATTGAACAGCAAATGCTGAAAAGAAAAAAAGCTGGCGACACTTTGGTAGTTGTGTGTGGAGTACTGCGATAGCACAGCAAGAAGTTATGAAGGCGTTGATGAAATGTGCCTTGCCCAATCGAAGCTTTCAAAGCATGTTTCATGGTCTGGACGAACCTTTCTGCTAGCCCATTTGTTGCAGGATGGTAGGGCGATGACTTGATAGGTTATACCCCATTTGCTAGCAGAAATGTGGCCATCTCATGCGATATAAATTGGGGTCCATTGTCTGAGACAAACTGCACGGGTGGTCCAAATCTACTGAAAATTTCTCCCAACTTCTCAATTGTCTTGTCAGCTGAGGTAGATTTCATGATAGCCACTTCAGGCCACTTACTGTGTGCATCAGTGACAACCAACAGCATTTTGTCCTCGACTGGGCCTGCAAAATCAGCATGAATGCAATGCCATGGTTTCTCAGGATATTACCACGGGTGCAGCGGTGCCAGTTGTGGTACATTGCGGTACATTCACTCCCCCACTTACAATCCCTGCCGGTACGAGACTCGAACCCGCAACCTTTGGGTTATGGACTTTGGGAGTCCGACTCTCTAACCATTAGGCCACGACTTCCCCATGTGTTGTGGTACATTGCGTATGCTCTGACATGACGTACATGTTCTTGCCTTTTCCTCAATTTGCCCGTCCACTCCTGGCCACCAGAAGTGACTCCTGGCGATCTCTTTCATGCGGACCATTCCACAGTGTCCCGCATGTAGCTGTTTCAGCACTGATTTACACAGAGCTGGTGGAATAATCACTCTCCTTCCCCACAACAAACAGCCTGAGTGCACCAAAAGTTCATGACGTCGAGACGTGAATGGTTTGAGCTCAGTTGCTGAGCTTCCTTAGCAGACAATTCCATAGACACGCTCGGTTCAATTGCTCTTTGTAGTGTCAGGTTGCTCTCAGTTAACAGTCTTTTCTGTATGCCTTCACAGCGGAGTCCACACACTAATCTGTCCCGAAGTGTGTCACTTAATGCATCACCAAATTCGCAGTGTTCAGTTCGTTTTTTTAGCACTGCCACAAACATTGTCACAGTTTCTCCTTCTAGCTGATTTCGACGGTGGAACCGAAATCGCTCTGCAATTACTAAGGGCTTTGGAGAGAAATGTGCTTTGAGAGTGTTCACTATTTGATCATACGTTTTCTCTCCAGGCTTCTCTGGTTGTAGGAGATTACGCAGTAGAGTGAATGTCTTTGGACCCATCACACTTAAAAAAGTGGGTACAACTTTCTCTTCAGTAATATCATTTGCTGCTACAAAGTACTCAAATCTCTCTGTATAAGAGCTCCACTGCTCACTACTTTCATCAAAATGACCCATGTTACCAAAAACCGATGCCATTTTGTGCCGTTCTCTGTATTTGACAATCAATTCAGTCACTTATCTGGATCGTTGTCTTTCCTCCCCTTTTTGTCAAGACGTGGATTAGCAGCAGGGTCGCATTTTTTTCTAGCGATTTCACCGTCAAGCCGTTTCACTTCCGCATCCTCATAACATACGTGGAGTAACTGAATCCTCGTCGCCACTTTTTTTGTATCTTTAGAAAGAATGAACACATAAGACACTTGCACTGTTTTAGCGTGACTGCTCTCTTTACTGGTTTTTAGTATATCAACTTTTTTACCGGAACACTTCCGGCTACAACGTAACACTGCATTCTGGGAGATGTAGTTAAATAAACAATGTTAACAAAATACACAACACTGACAAGACTAAACTAACAATGAAATTAAATTTTCTACCTATTAGATTGTGTTTTATTAATGTCTACACCTACCCCAAACCTAAACCTACCCCTTACAATAATGCAAAAAATATTAATTATTATTGCTGTACAGTGTGACAAAAATTACACTGTATTTTTGTGTGCATGCCCTGTAGCGCCATATGTATCCCTTCTAGCCTTAACCCAAGTGAAATGGAATGTTGAATAAAGGGTGAGGCTTTATTGTGGTGCACCTCTGAATAAAGGGCGGCGTTTTATTGTGGTGCACCTCCACTCCACCTCTTGCTCATAGCAGATTCACAGTTGGATAGTGGTTAAGAATATCTGCTACGTTGTTACATCTGACATCACTCTTCACCGCTTCTGGGTCCTAACGCTCTGCCAGACGACCCAAGAAAACACCAAACTGTGCATGTACACACTCACGATGGCATGCAATAGTGAACAATTATAACCCCTTTATCTCCATACAATCCCAAATGGCCAGACAGTGATTCAGCTAAAATATTAGTGTGCGAGACACTGTGAGCATGGAGACTGTAGTGTGCACAGCAATTTTTTTTAAATACTCAGCTTAAATATGTAATATTAATTAAATAGTGCTCATAAATGGCTGCTGAGATAGTATTCTCAAGTGAAATGAGTAGAGGCTTGGACCCGGAAACAGCAGTCCTTACGTCAGGACTTAACAAGAAGATTCTCCCGAAGCCATCATCAGAGCCAGAACTCCATTCCAGAGCGGAAGCAAAATTTTCAGTTTTGGATTAAAGATTACGACGGCGGACAATTTTATTTTTTTATTTTCTGGTGTATTGACTTCCACGGTTTAATTGTTCACCACAAGACTAGTAATGTGCACTAAAAAAGTAAGTAGGGTCATTTTTCATTTCATGACTAATCATTTTCAATACCATTGGCAAAGCTTCCACATACTGTATACTGCCATATAGATATTTTAATCTTTTTTTTGTTGTTGTTCATCCATTTTTTTTAAGGCAATCATTATTTCAAGCTTTACTTGGTTTAATCCAAGTCTTCTAAAAATACATGTTCACTTTATATGATGAACAGATTCTAATGTAGGCTTTTATTTGCATATAAATATTGATCAATTACCATTACAAAAATCTCAATCTTAAACATTTGCTCATTCTGTGTATTTGTGTCTTTAAAATAGGGTAACTTTGTTGCAAAAGCATGGTTTCAAATTTGATTTCAAACTGAATTGAATTTACAAAAAAAGACAAGTACACATTCAGTAATGAAATTATAAAACAAATGACCTCAATTCAATTTGAGGTATTCAAAATATGCCAACACTGAATTTTTATAAGCAGTGATTTAAGAGCCATATACAGTATGTTAGGACTATTTATTTAGATGAATGGAACATCAGATGGCTTTGACCTGTAATGACTGTACAATGTAATGTGATGCAGTTAGACAGACTAGGATATTTATATATACAAATCATACAAATATCCCATTCCGAAATATTTCTAGCATACTTACATTGTAAAAAAAAATTAAAGTTCCATCTTTGATTGATGAAAGACTGGTGCATTTCACTTACAGCCAATAAAGTTTCCAGTAGCATTTTCATCGGTCAGGCGTGGATCTATTCTGAATGGTTGATAAATTTGACAAAGTTTAATCCAGGAGCAAAGAGAAATAATTTCTAGCATGGAGAGATCGCAACTGCACACAGTCTGAGTGCGCACAAGCAATATCGGAGTGAGAAGACGGGCAGTTCATTTGTATAAGTTAGGCATATTTGAGAGCTTGCATCCAATTTTCTGCGATGACATGACTGTGTTCTCATGTTACAATAAAGCACTCGCCACATTTGCACGGGAATGATTAAAATTATACGGAATACCTGCAATCCCGCGCGGATATTCAGACTTTGTAATTGACAGGAGGCGGATGCGTGTCAAACTCAACTGTCGGAGAGGAAAGAGCGAGACGCAGCTTGTATCGGTGTATATTCGGTAGATACTGTGGAAAATAAGTAATGGAACCGTGTGAGATATTTCAGTATCGGTATCAAAATATAGATATTTATGATAACACTACCATGTAGTTTGTTTCTCCAAACTTTGAGTCCATAAATTACGCTGAGCTCCCTCACTGTCTGATCAGCTCTTCACCTGCTGCAGCGGCGGCTTTTCCCGGTTCAGATATCAGGGCTTTTATTGGTCCCTTTACGATCAAATATCTTTATTGGCTACTGAAGTGAAGTCAAAGGTTTGATTATCAATTCTAATTGTGGGCGTACTCAGTAACGAACTATGATTTAAAAATAACAAAGTAGATTATTTTGCTTAATTTGTACTTAAGTACAAGTAAAAGTACAGCTTAAAAAATATACTCAAAAAAGTACAAGTACCTGAAAAAACGACTTAATTACAGTAACGTGAGTAGTTGTAATTCGTTACCTCCACCACTGCGTACTTCCCACTCCATCAAACCACGTTCAAGTTGATCTCCGTCTAAGAGCATGACTTCAGAGGGACTCAAATATGATAGAAACAAGGGACTGGGTGCTTTTGATTTGGGCCAGTAAGCCATCTAGAAAACTTTGGCATCACAACATCGAGCACAAAGTTTCCTTTTGTATTTTTTTCTCATAATAAATATATTAGCAGTTCAGGCCCGTCAAATAATTCATCGCTTTTACGGTGACTAGTGTCAGTATGAGGCATCTGTCAGTTCATACAAGTGCCATCGTTTTCCACATCTAACAATTCTTTAATTGGCCATGTGCAAGCGACATATGTTCATATGTGAAACTGTAATTAATTCTGAAATGTTTGTTTATCAGTGTCGGAAAATTTAGAAAGGCCATTTTTATAGACGTTGTTCCAGTGGCATTTGTTAATTAACATTGTTTAATGCGGCTGTCAGCTCACGATGGCAGTCCCTTCATGGCATCCTGCGAGCAGTCAGTGGTCAGGAGTGAAGCGGAGAAACAGAAGGGGAGAGAGAGAGACAGAGAAAGATAGAGCTAAATACAGAAACAGAAGATGGTGAGAAGGGAAAAAGGGCCCTGCAGTCTGTAATGGAACTGCCTGGAAGCAAAAGAGGAGGAATAGGAGAATTTGAAAATGGAAAGAAAAGAAAAGAAAAGAAAAGAAAAGAAAAGAAAAGAAAAGAAAAGAAAAGAAAAGGGAGGTGTGGAATGGATATGTGCTGTGGTGAGTGAAGGGAGTGAGTAGAAGAAAGCAGATACATTCAATTTACAGTGCACTCCATTATTAACCACAATGAAGTTTCATTGATCTGTTATATTTTGGTTAATAGCACTTTCCATGGGTGTTTTTTGTTGTTGTTGTTGTGAGATTTATTAGATAGAACATATATATTAATATATAATTTTAATAATGTGTTTATTATGTTTAATCCTAGAAATAAAGTGCCAAATAAAGATCTGTCTGTTTATTACTGACAACTAATATGTAATATTTTTTCTCTTTCCCCATTGCATTTCACCTTTGACTTGGATATTCCTGTATAGGTAAGCTTAAATGTCCTTAATCTCCTAAAAATATTATGTGTGCATGTAGATCTGAGTGTTTGTGAGATTGAGCACATGCATGTGGAAGCTGAACTCCTCTGTACTGACTTTTTTAAGCTCTTTGATGTTGCATTGCTAGTGTACAGTGAGGGACGGAAGTGCTATGGCTGAATCAATAAACACGGTTATGAGCAAACTTTCATCTCAGCCAGTGGTCAATATTTGATTCAGTAGTTTGGTTTTTGTTGATATTTCACTCTGTATTTCGAGGTTTTCATACACTTTTGAAACTTAAAGTTTCAGAATGAGGGGAGACAAAGTTTGCAGTTTCCACACACACATTCAGAAACAAATCCTCCAAGAGACAGATAGGCTACCATGTGCCGAAGTTAATCCAGGCTTCCACATATCAAATAATTCTTACACTCAGTTCCTGTTCAGTGGTGACTGATGTGGCTCATCCTGAAAACAGAGATGCCACACTCAGAAAGCGAGCGAGAGAGAGAGAGAGAGAGAGAGGGAGGAAGTGTTTGGCTGTCCTGTATGGGATTACATCTCTGCCACAATTCTGCACGCGACAGATCATATTTTGAGCGCGCAAAAGGGCGTTTTGCACACGCGCGAACTGAGTTTT
>NW_015542376.1:1650650-1656278 GCF_001515605.1 Sinocyclocheilus anshuiensis | reverse complement strand
GAGAAGTGCTCACTAACACAGATTTAGACAGATTTGTGAACAATATTTGAGAGAAATAGGCCTTTTGTGTACATAGAAAAAGTCTTAGATCTTTGAGTTCAGCTTATGAAAAATGGGGGCAAAAACAAAAGTGTTGCGTTTATAATTTTGTTCAGTGTATATATATATATATATATAGGCTTTGTAGACCGATAAGTTGAGAGTGACTCTTGAAGGACCAGCAGCACATCCTCTTATGTCCACTATTTGAAGAATTTATCTTCCAGAATCTGAGCAAGCGAGCCGTTGGCATTTAGAGAGCACTGAGGGCGGGCATCAAGGGAGCAAGCTAGTGAAACGTTGCACGTGCAAAATAGAAGGTCTGCACACATCCAAAAACTTATTTTAAATGCAAAATTGATATTCGTGCGCTCAAAATACTTTTTTCTTTGCGAAACGAACATTTTCTCCACAAAACTCAATCGCGCGCGTGTAAAATATTATATTTCGCGTGCAGAATTGTGGCAGAGATCTAAGCCTATAGTCCTGTACCTATTGTCTTACACATACTGCAGACCAAACCCCTGAACATCTAAGCCTAACGCAAACCCCCATTTTGAATTTCACAAGTGTGCGACAGGCTATATTTAGTTGAAATTTACACTTAAACTAAAGAATAACATCTGTTTGTTATATAAGTTTTGTAATTTTTTCTTCCTTATAGTCTCTGTTTGTTCAGTGTGTTAAAATTTGCACTAAGGGTCTTGTGTTATCGCATAAATTCATTTGTATTATTCAAGTCAGATTAATTTTGCACAGTGTGTCCTCATCAATGTTTTTATCCCTTTGAAAAGAACTTCATCGTGAATTATTGTGTGCTTTGTAACTTTGAGAGGAGGGCTTGAAAAATTAAAAAGATAAAGGTTCAAGATTATATTAAAATGATATTAAAATTCCAGATATTTTGGTTCCCAGAAACTGGCGAAGCTGATATTCTCACAGAGGAATGAAAGCAAGGAGTCTTTCTCTTAAGCAAATAAAACAGAAATACAAAGAGAAGGAGTTGAGTCAAGAATACAAAAGAGCCTCTAGTGATGATTGACATGTTTTGGCTTAGCTCACTCAGATTTGAGACTGGCGAAATCCAGAACATGCAGAGTTACCAGCAATAATCAGGCATTTCATAATATACATATATATAATTTTTTTTTTTTTTTTTAATTTATACTTTTTTTTTTTTGGAAGGATCATGTGACACTGAAGACTGGAGAAATGGCTGCTGAAAATTCAGCTTTGCCATCACAAGGATAAACTGCATTTTAAAATATATTAACATAGAAAACTAATTTTAAGTCGTATAATTTTTCACGATAGTACTGTTTTCATTGTATTTTTTTATCAAATATATGCAGCCATGGCGACTTATCTCAAAAAGATAAAAAGTCTTACCAACCCCAAATTTTGTATCTCTGGTACATTTAGTTTTTGAGTTTCCTTAAATTGCACTTCAATTCTTTTCCCTGTCATTCCAGTTGAACTTCCTGTGGGGTGTGGCCAATTCTGATCAAAGGGATCCAATTCTACCTTTTTATCACTAGCAATGATGACTCATTTCATATCCCAGCATGCCGAGAGTCAATAGAGAGGAATCACACTTTAATCCCAGCACACCAACATCAGAGTCGCGAGCAATGAGTCACGGCGTAACCCATTCGGCTGTCGATAGAACAAAACCTTTATTTCAGAAGTTTAACACAAACTCCACCTTTCACAGATAGTTTCAGAACTATTTCATGTGTAGCCACTCTCTCTTCAGTGATTTTGTACGTCTCGGGTGACTGCGCACACGTCATTATGACTGAATGGCAGTGCTTTTGATGAAAGTGTGAACACTGTGAAGTTTGAGAAATAATCGTTACTATGAATTATGGCAAAATAGAGAATCTCAGCAGTGGGTCGCTCTGATGATTCTGTCTAATGGGCCCTCCATTACGGCATGTGTTTATGTGCATTAGATTCTCAGTTGGGCCGTAGTCTTTACAAGTTGATCAACAGGGAGGATCTTTTATGATAGTTTCAAAGTACTTGTCCCACGGAACAAAGTGATTTAAAGAAAAGTAAGGGGAAAGAACAGAGAAAATGTGTGGAAAACACATTCGTTTCTCTTTGTGTTGATGCCTCCCTTCATGTCAAAAGACACTGCAATACCACTCTAGTAATTATGTCCCAACTTAAGTGAAAAGAGCCTAAGACAGGAACCCAATTGTCTCAAAGAAAGACAATGACACTATAATTGCCTTTTATGTTCCTGCTGGATGACAAGGAAGAATCAGAAATGACAGCCAATGAGCTTTTATTGTAAAGCACGGAAGCTATTGAATTCTCTGCTGGAATAGCCCTCCATTTAATGTTGAGAGAGTCGACAGGTTAATAATTACAAGCCTGATTCCCCATAATTGAGTTTATACGTAGTTTTATGAGCACGGCCGATATCTATTTCCATTCGCCCTTTCAGTATAATCAATTGTTATTGTCAATTTAAATGCTGTAAAGAAGATCTAAGATGGTTTACAGAAGTAAACACATTTCTTATGCATACAAGTTTGCCATAGGCTTAGAGATGTATTATCATGTGGCCTTTGCACCCTCATACGTAAAGGTGTTAACATAAAAGGTGTTTTCAGCAGCCCGCTGATTGTCACTTTTGGTGCGAAAACGTGGAAAAGTGTTGTGTGCATCTACTGTAGGCACATTGTGATGAAGGTTTTGATAGCTGGCCAGTATTTGATCCCCATTACACAGTTGGCGTGCTGCGTGTTCATGGGGTTTAATGAAATAATTCTGGATGATAACTCTTCTCATTCTACTCTGTTGGAGTGCTTTGAATGGACGTTCTCCAGCGTGCTGCTTCACTGCTGTGGAGTGCAGCTCCACAAGCTTTCGCAATTCACTCAAACTCCATACAATAAAAGAGCCAGAGTGAATCTATGCCCAATTGTGTTCATAGGCATAGATTTGGTGTGTGTGTGTGTGTGTGTGTGTGTTTTGTTTTGTTTCATTTCATTTAATTTAATTTCATTTCATTTCATTTCATTTCATTTCATTTCATTTCATTTCATTTCGAAACGTATCTTAAACTTATCCTGAGGGTATTCTATTTCCAGTTTTGGACGTGCCTGGGTATTGTTTTTTCAGCGAATGCTGCCCTTCTACAATACTAGTGGACACTTTTGACCTTTCCAAGTGTTAAATTTTTTTAAAAATAAAACTAAATTGCATTTAAAATGTAATTGAGTACATTTTGACACAGTACAGTAATTATACTTAAGTGTAATTCTCTGCACTTTTTCCGTTCATCCTTGTCCCAAACGTCATTGTTGTCCCATTTAATACTTGCATTTGTTACTTCCTGATTTAAATGTTACATTAAAGTATAGTGATTATAAGTGGCTTTTAAAGAGCTTCCACCATTGAACAGTTCTTCAGGGAGAACTGTAAGTCACTTTGGATAAAAGAGTCTGCTAAATGATTACTTATACTACAGTAGATCACATGGCATAAATAAAGCAGAAATTTAAGCTTTCTGTTGTCTAATCCAAATTCACAACAAAAACAAGGCTGTGGGTTTAAAGCGGATTGCCTTACGAGACAATAAAACCCATGACAGCGATTACTGTGCTTGACTTCACTTGTTGATTTACTGATATTAGATTAATTTTCTTCACATATATTCTATATATTCTTTCCTCATTTGTAGCAGAATTCATCGTACTTATAATGAGAAAGCGCACTTGAGAGAAATTCCTTGTCACACTGGGAGCGTGTTTTTATTTATTTATTTTTCATGCCGGGGGCTTAAATTAATCATTAATGTTCTGATGTATAGGTGTATTAATTTGCTTGTGTTTGTGTTGTAAGGACGCTCGACGTGTGTGCATATTTTGTGTGCAATTAATTCTCTGCAGTTTCGGGGGAAGGTTTTGCCACATTACGTTGAATGGGTGAAGCCGTAATTCATGCTATTAGTGTTCCGCTAAGCAAAGATTCCTTCCTCATCCCCCTCTTTCCATCATTGATTGGAAATGGACATCTTGTTCATTGTGCTACATGTAATTGACTGTGAAAAGGGACCATTAAAGCAAACAGATCAAGTTCCTTGGTTGCATTGTCTTACATATAGTGGTCCCAGTAGGGAAATCGAGGGCCTTTTGTGTAGGATTTCTTATGATGGAATATGATTCCCTATTTAGAATGTTATGCTATTTTCCTGCTCTCCTTTCACCTTCTCTGATATCCTTGGTTTATCTGACCCCCCTATTATTTGAATTGCTTGCAAATAACTGATGAGTTGTTATAACGGGATTGGAAGGTCATAACATCCAAAGGTCTGCTTTACAAATTCCTTATTTAAATTAAATTGAAAGTGTACAGTTTGAATTTAGGCTGTAGCAATATAACACAATAATTTAACACAAAATAGATATTCTTAGATTGTAGGCCAGTGAATAGGTTCAGAGATATAGAAATAAAGCAGTTTGTAATGCCACAATAATGTAATGCCTTTTGAATTATCTCAATATAAGAGCTTTTCTCAGTAAATCTTGATATATCCAATTAATTAATGGCCATATCATGTTCCTAATTCAATTGCTTTTAAACCTAATTATGGACTAGATTACACTGTTTAATCATTTCAAAATCTCATCATTCAAGAACAAGGCTTAATCTGTATAAAATAACTTGTAACGTTTCTCTTTTAGCTGCTGGTTTATTTTTTATCTTTTCTCTAACCTTCTTGTATCTTTTTGCATTCAGTGTGTCTCACTCTTTTCTAACACTCTTTTGTGATATTTCGTTTGTCCTTTCTCTAAAATATTTATCTTTTCATCTCTTTTCTGCGTCTGTAGTGTTCCTCGTTCAATCCCCTGAATTTGGAGATTTTGTAAGGGCTTCATGGTTTGTGTGATTCTTTGTCTCAACCCATGCTTTTATTCTTCTTTCTCTCTTTTTTCTTTCTTGGCTCGTACTATGTGTAAAAGTGAAGTGTGTAATATCTGCACAAATAATGGAATAGCAAACAAATTTCTCAAACACTTCTTGGTTTATAAAAATGGTATAATTGCAGTTTGTTTATTACAAATGAAATGATCAGGACAATTATTTGAGTGAGATACTAACAATATTTACACTCCTACCAATGGCATACTTATAGTTGTTGCTGCAAATAGCACTGTGATTAAATAAAAAAAATCTGTTAACATTGAGGAAATGAGCTTCTCCTTTACCATTGCCCTGATAATGTGAATTAGAGAATGTGTGAGTGTGTGGGGGTCAGTATGCCTGTATCCGCACCCACCTGGCTATCAGGGTAATTGGTTTAAGCATGTGACTCATCAGGAGGATCCCACAGACTGACATAGTTAACTCTTGATCATTTTTCTTCCTAGATAGATAGATGGATAGACTTGTTACTATATACAAAAAAAAACTTATTCTAAGTAAAAAAAAAAAAAATGTATCTCTGCAAATGAAAGTCTGAAATAATCTAAATAGCTTTGGTGTGAATGATTAAAAACCCAGGTGGTCTGCTGGAGAGGGTCTGACTTAATTCTGCATTGGTGTTTATGCAGTGAGACTTGTGTGTCAGAG
>NW_015542376.1:1622485-1650576 GCF_001515605.1 Sinocyclocheilus anshuiensis | reverse complement strand
AATAATATAATATATACTGTATATATATATATATATATATATATATATATATATAAATACAGGGTGCAATTTGTAGAGGGGGTGGGGGGATTTCTTCCTTCTGGTCTATGTATCCCTGCCTCTGCTGAAATATTATTATTATTTTTTTGAATAAAATAAAATAAATAAATAATACAATCCTGATTGTTATATTTATATTACATATCTTCACACATCTAGTGCCTCATCAATATCTCCTTCTTTAACAAAGTTCAAAAATGTCTTCCAGATATCACTGAATTCCGAGGATTTTTTCCTTATTACATATGTAAGTTTCTCAAGAGTCAAGCTAGAAATTAAATGTTTTAACCATAGTCCAAGGGAAGGGCAATTAGCATTCTTCCAACATAGGGCAATAGAACGTCTGGCTTGTAGTAGACATAAGTCCACTAATTTTCTTTCCTTACTAGATAAAGAACAATTCAGCTACCGCATTTATAAATGGGTGTGCTACCTTTGGATTTATTCTCTCCTGTTCATTGAGAAACATAATTGAGGATTTCTCTTTATTTACTTTAAAACCAGAGAATTTGCCAAACAGGTCCATAAGCTTTAAAATATATGGTATTGATTTTCCAAGTTCTGATAGAAATACAATGGTATCATCTGTATATAAGGCAATGCGATGTTCTAGGACATCGGTATGTATACCATGAATTGAAGGATGAGATCTTATTGCTATAGCCAGTGGCTCCATAGCCAATACAAAAAAGTAGAGGTGAGAGTGGTGAACCTTGTCTGGATCCGCGACTTAGTTTAAATGGTTGTGAGATAAAATTGTTTGTGAGTACCTCCGCAGTAGAGTCAACCAACAGAATTTTCATCCATCTATGAAAATAGTCACCAAATCCAAATCGCGCAAGCACCTCCATTAAATACGGCCATTCAAGTCTATCGAATGCCTTTTCGGCATCGAGCGACAGGATGGCCATATCAGAGGTTCCTTCTCCCGCATGCACTAAATTAAGCACCCTTCTGACATTGTGGAACCCTTGTCGATTCTTAACAAAGCCATTTTGATCTGTACTTATCAGTTGGGGCAGGACCTTCTCAAGCCTCATTGCCAAGGCTTTAGCATAATTTTTGCATCTGAATTCAAAAGGGAAATTGGCCTGTAAGAACCGCATTCTACAGGCGATTTCCCTGGTTTTAGAATAAGAGTAATCGGGGCATTTCTCAATGAAGGAGGGAGAAAACCTTGTTGAAACGATTCTGCATACATATCCAATAATGGACCTATTAGTTTCTCTTTGTATTCCTTATAGATGTCAATTGGGAGTCCATCCGGGCCCGATGCTTTACCGCCCCTCATACTGAGAATTGCATTGGAAATCTCTTCTAATTTCAATACTCTGTCTAACTTCATTCCTATCTCTTCAGAGACAGAGGGAATTTCCAACCCATCTAAAAAGTTATTTTGATTATAGGAGCTTATAGGAAATTCCGACTGATACAGAGATTTATAAAATGAGACAAATGTATAGTTAATCTCACCTGGATCTATAGTAATTCCTCCTTTTTCATTCCTAATTTCATTAATAGCTTTTTCTGATATTAATTTCTTAAGTTGCCAGGCCAGTAGTTTACTGGGTTTTTCACCCTGGTCATAAAAAGTTTGCTTCAATCTTAATATACTGTTTTCTGCTTTTAGTGTGGAAAGTTCCTCATATTCAGCTTTTAGAGCAACTAATTTTTGTTTAATTTTTATTGACATCTATTTTTTCTAAATTCTCTAAATCTCAGATTTCAGAATCTAAATCAAGCATCTTTTGTTTAAATTTATTAAATTTAGAGCTGGTATAACTAATCATCTGTCCCCTAATAAATGCCTTAAAGGCTTCCCATCTAGTGGCCGCAGAAGTCTGATCAGTATTTATTGCAAAATACAAGTCTATCTGTTCACCAACAAATTTAATGAAGTCAGAGTTTTGCAGCCATTTAGGGTGCAATCACCATCTAGGGGAACCTTTAGTGAGTTGAGAATCTGTATAAAATAATTAAGTGGGGGAGTGATCTGATAAAACCGCACTGTCATATATACAACTGTCTATATTAGGAAGTACAGAAACAGAAATCAAAAAATAATCTATGCGAGAAGAGGATTTAGATAAAGAAGAGAAACAAGAAGATTCAAGTTGGTTAATCCTTGTCATAACTTGCTTAAGCTTAACTATTTTAATCATCCCCCTAACATTCCAAGAGGTGAATTTAAGCTTCTTCATTTGTGAGATTTTGTTTTAACAAATTGTACAGTATATCAGTATATATACAGTATATAACATAGATAATTCGATGTGTGAACGTTAACAAAAAAATCAACCAGCTAGGAGTTATTATAACAACTCTAAAAACAAATTCAAAACCCTGCCATAAGCAAACCCCATTAGCTGTCATCTTGAACAATACAGCCTGTCCTACCCCCCTCCCCTCAATATCTCTCTGGGATATAGTTATGACCCAACAATGATCCAATGCTAACAAGGGAGCAGTTAAACCAGACCCAGCGGTTAAATATAACAAACCAGCTAAATCAAACAGCAGATATGCGAATCTCCTGGCGCTAACATAATTTGACCAAATAAATAAAATAAAATAAAAATGGTTAGAATAAACTCTTCTATGAAAAGTGCCTTTCATATATTACGTCTAATTTTCTTACGGACTAAAATTATACAGGCTATTGTCTTTAGATAAAATGCCCCAAAAAGCCACAACAGTAAATGGAAATATCAACCCAACATCAATGCATTAACAGCATAACAGAAATAATATATTTTACATAATAATGAAACTAAGTGTAAAATCATACCCAACTGAGAGCAGAAAAACCACACAAAAATCAGTCTGTCTCTTTTTGCTGGGTAGCAACCATTAGTGAAAGCTGATAAACTTTATTTTATGTCCTCTACGCTTCATCTGCATTATGTATTCCTTGCAGAAACTTTTCCGCATCAGTGGGGTGTTCAAACTCGCGTGTTTGTCCATCAATTATCAGACGCAGCTTAGCCGGGTAAACTATTCCATAGTTAATGTTCAGGGATCTCAGCCATTGTTTAACCCCGTCAAATCGCCTCCTTTGGTCGGTGAAGCTCCGCCGATAAATCAGGGAAAAAACGGACTTCTTGCTCGCCGTACATAATCTTGCCTTTAGCCCTGGCTGCTCTTGTTACTCGCATTTTATCTTGAAAGTTTAAAAACTTCATGATCAGCACTCTTGGTGAAGATGGTTGACTAGATTGTGACCGATCAGGTATTCTGTGTGCTCTCTCAATGATGGGCGGAGCAGGGAAGGTAGCGGGGCCCAGCGCTTCAGGCAACCATTTTTCCAAGAAGGCCGCTGCGTCAGGATTTTCCACCTTTTCCGGTAGGTTGACCAGTATCAGTACATACATACATATATACATATACATATATGGCTGAGCAATAACTGCCCCACCCTCAGTTATTTTGGCCACTGCCCCTCAAAATGTCTGTGCACGGCCCTGACTGAATGTGATTGTAATTGAGGCCTGGCAACCCTGTGTGGATTTAATTTTTTTTGTGTGTTTTATTTTTTTTTTATAAGAATGGAAATGTGTTAAGATTTCAGGATGGTTTAGTTTGACATTTACACACAATCAAACTGTCACTTGTTAGACTGTGCAAATGATAATGATGGATGTATCAGTGTTATTTAAGTATTTACTTTTAGTATAGTGATAAAGCGTGCATAAATTTGCATAAATGTTTGTGGAAATAGCGGAATGTTCTGTGAATACCTTCCCTCTGGTGATTGATGGCCTAGTTTCTCCCACTGTAGATGGGAGAGATATTCAGCGAGAGAGATGGACAGATTGAGCTGATATGAGAGAAAAAGAATAAGGAAATATCTGCCCTGAGTTTGAGTTATCTATCGCCGAAGCGATGCCTCATTATTTCTGTCTCATATACATGGCCCTGAATGTTTCACTAATGTAAGCAGTTTTGAAGAAGACCCTTTGAAACTTTAGCTTCCCGAGCTGTTTCAAATAGTTAAACTTATTTATAAAATTTATAAAATGTTTAATTATTGCTTCAGCTCGCATTTCTTTTTTGTTTTGACAGCTGATCTCAATGTTAATTTGGCTAGAAAGTTGTTTGTTTTTTCTGTGCTATGAAATCTGCTGACCTCCTTTTTGTCTGTAAAGCCTTATACTGTTCATGAATGTGTCCAGGAGTATCTTTACATGTATATCTTCCTTTAAATTTCAAGGTTACAAGTAAATGTGTGCATGTTCCCCACTTTAAAGCTGATGAAAGGTTGCTGACACAGCTCATGATTGCATCCCACAAGACCTATTCCACTTGCAGGAGCAATGCTCAAAAATCAACACTAGTCCAGATCACCAATTAGCCTCGCTAGGGCCATAATGGCTGCCGTGATCAAAGCCTGAACGTAGCGCTGCGCTGGGCCTCTTTCTTTAAGGCCTCCTGAGGAGCAAGCAGCAACTATGGGCTAAAAGCTGCCAACCAGCTGGTCACGGGAACAAAGAAAGTTGTCAGGATCATATGTATCTCTTGAGAGCTTTACATATTCATGCACAGCGGAACTGAAGCACACATATACAAGCGCTTTAGAGACCTCCAGCACTTCAAAAGAGGTATTCTTAGCTCTTACTCTTTCATAATACACTAACATCTTAAAGTGTGGCTCATAGTAGCTGAGCAAAAGGCATTTTCACGTTCTCTGGAGGAAGATTGCATTGTTACGGTTTTTCTGTGGCACTATATGGCATCTACTGTAGGGCTTGTCCGTATGTAAATAGGCAAATCCCACCCTAGATTCATCCGATTGGCCCGTGTTTTAAAACTGACACTGGGTGTGTCCGAAATTGCATACTCTCTAATTATGTACTACTTTTGAATAAGTAATTACTTTGTGACTTAAAAAAGTATGTTTTATGTAGTATGAATGTTGTCATTGTTATGTGACCTACACCGTCAGTTGCTTCTCTTTACTGCTATTCACAAATCCTCATGGGACAGCAAAGTGTCCTTCACAATCTTGCGGGAAGGAGTCGCTCAGCCAGGTACTTTTCACCTAATGTTTTATGAACACTTTGAATTTGGACATACAACTTATTTTCAAATGCTGTTTTTCCACCTACTATGTAGTAGAGAAGTATGTGATTTTGGAAGCAAACATTGTTTAGTTGTGCTGCATGTGAACGTCTGAAATGTTGTCTTAAAAACAGGCTAATGTGATCTTTTTGGTGCTCATCTGTGCCATCTGCTGGTCTGGATACCTGGGAAAAATGCCTGACAGGCCCATGTGTTTATAAACGTAGTTGTTAGGAGGTTCAATTCAGAGTGGAATAGAGAGCAAAAGTGATCAAGACTCCTTTAACTGTTTTTTTTGTTTTTTTTTTAGCTCTGTTTCATGCTGAGAAGACATAGTGAGCTAACACTCCCAGTCTGTTGATTCTGTCAAGGGAAGCAGAGTTAACATCTTTTGACAGCTAGAAAAGAGTAGGGAATTGAGGAGGCTAAAACGAAGCCATCAGAAAACTTCTAAGTCACCTTATTGTTGGAGAGGAATGCGTTGGACGTCACACCACACAGAGAAGAGAACAGGCTGAACTGCAGTTAAGGTCAATGCTAACGCACTGTTGCGGCGCGAAGATGAGGCTGGAGGAGTGATGAAAGGTCCTCATTGCTTGAGTTTAGTAAATGGCAGGGCGCCTGTGTGTGTTTGTGTTTGGACAAAGGTGGCTTGAAGATTTTATAAAGTAGACAAACTCTTTACATAAACAACATTGAACTAAATCGATTTAGAAGTCTTAAAGGTACAGTAGAAAACAGCTCGTTTATTAATAAATGTCAGATGGAAATTAATCAGGTCAAATTAAATTACAACGATTTTGTTAGTTACAGTCTAAACCTTGACTAACATTATAAGTGGAGTTGTGTAGGTATACTACAAGTTTAGGATTCTTTTCAACACTGCACACAAATCCAATTTGGTTTTTCCGATATTTAGGACTGACATTCTGCACTGTCGTTTTGCAAGTGATAAAATCTAATCCGTTCAGACAGTGTAGTCGATATCCAGTTGTATGTACATTAGTTGTTAGTGATGATGTAGCTAAGCATCAGGACGATGCGGGAGTGGCTATCAGTGTGGAAAGAGAGGACAGAAAATCCTTTTACCTCTGCTCATGTCTGCTCAGAAATTAGCAACAAAGGCATTTTAGCCATTCATGCACATACTCCAAAACTGTAGATTAATTCACGACAGACTGGTAGTGTTATGATCAATATGGCACCACGAATGGCAGCCACAGCGCTGAGCTCCGCAATTCTTCTGCTGTTTTTGTTTGTTTGTTCTGTGTTTAGTCATTCTTCTTCTATAAGTTTTACCAGAGACAAATTCCTTAACATTAAGCAACACATCCAATTCAAATGTTATTCAAACCTTTTGTTGGACATTCTAGTCGGAGATAGAGCGGTGCTGTTCAAATGTGCGTACAGACGCATAAGATGGAAGCGTGCCGACAAGCTTTCTAACTTCGCTCCCAAGCATTCATCTTGTGACTGTCCGTTCCCTTCTTAACATAGCGGATGAACAACTTCTCCTCACCTGCATCAACAAGGACTTTTTAAACTCTGCTGCATTGTGCTTCACTGAAACCGGACAACGCGCTTCATCTGCCGGGCTTCCAGCTGTTCAGAGCGGATCACATTGTGGAGTTAACGAGGTAAAAGAGAGGCAGTGGATTGTGTTTTTTCATCAGTGAAAGTTGGTGTTCAGATATAACAACACTGAAAAAGATATGCTGTCCTAATTTAGAGGCACTCTTCATAAACTGTAAACCTTTCTACTCTCTGCGGGAGGTTTCCTCTTTCATTCTCACGAATGTGTGTGTTCCTACAGACGCGTGTGTGAGCGCAGCGCTGCAACAGATATGATATATGAACAAATAACTGAAATGGAGCAACGGTCCCCAGACTCTCTTTTAATCATTCTTGGAGGTTTTAACAAAGCAAATCTTTCCCATGAACTGCCAAAATACAGACAGCATGTTACATGTTCCACCAGAGACAGTAATATATTGGATCACTGTTACACCACCATAAAGGATGCATATCACTCTGTCCAACGGGCAGCTTTGGTGATCTCTGATCGCTGTCTAGTTCATCTCATACCAACCCACAGGCAGAAACTGAAATCAGCTAAACCTGTATTAACGACTGTTAAAGGCTGGACTAAGCAGAGGGGATTTTCAAGCCTGCTTCGACTGCACTGATTGTAGTGTTTTTGAAGCTGCAGCCACCAATCTGGATGAGCTACAGATACTGTAACTTCATATATCAGCTTCTGTGAGGATATATGCATTCCTACCAGGACATTACTATCATTCAATAATGATGAACCATGGTTTACTGGGAAACTCAAACAGCTTTGTCATGCCAAAAAAGATACTTACAGAAGTGGGGATAAAATCTTATATAAACAGACTAACAAAGGAGATCAGAGTGGCTAAATAAAGCTACTCTGAAAAGCTGAAAAAACAGTTTTCAGCCAACGACCCGGCATCAGTATGGACTGGTCTGGGGAACATCACCAAGTACAAGACACCACCTCCGCAGTCTGTGGAGAATCAACAACTGGCTGACGATCTGAATGTGTTTTACTGTCGGTTTGAAAAGCCCAGTCTCACATTGATTTTGACACATTGTTGATTTTGGTCACACAAATAAGTGTTATATATCATTCAAAACTGTTAAGTGTTTAATTTTTTTTTTTTGTAAACTCACAATAACAACAACTTTGTGCTTTTGTAAAATAAAGAATTCATACAGGGTGCATTCTCTGTCTTCTCTGTCTCCGAAAAATTTCCATCTGAAACACGTCACTAAAATGAACTGAAACGCAGCGAATACTGGATACAGAGACATGAGAAATATATCTATAGAAAGCTTGACATGTCTACTTTTAAATTAAGTAAGTCTTATCGAAAACACATATTCTGTGATAAAGTAATCCATATGAAACCGACAAGATGTTCAGTCTTTCCCGTCTAAACTCAATATCTCTAATGTGATCCCGCCCACGAGCGGCTCGCGCCCTTCATATGTAAATATCCACGTGAGATGCATGCACATGTAAACACCCAACGTAAAAAAAGTGTGAGGATAAAGTTCATCTTAGGATGCAGCCGTGTGTTTTTTAACACACGGCTACTGTTTGTTTCTGGAGGAAGATGCGCTGAGAGGAATAACCCAGAATTTACATCAGAAGAAGACGCGCTGAGAAGAATAATAAAACAGAATTTACCTCAGGAAAAATAACTAGATGCGATGTGCTGCTTCATCCAGTGGAGGAGATCAATTTGATGAGTAAGTAATGTTTCTTTTTTGCATTCGTTCATGTGTTATTGTGACATAGACTTGAACACATTTACTAGTTGGAGTTTAAAATGTTTGAAATGAGTGAAACATTTTGAATATGATAGGCAGCTCATTGTATCTAAATTTCTTATGAAACAATGATGTTTTCATGCTCTATTTAATATAAAACAATACAATATAAAAGTAATATGAGTGTACACTGTAACATGATGAATGCTACAAGTCTAAGAATGATTAGACCATGTTTATTATTAATACTCTGTTCACAAATAGATTTTTATAACGTGCTAAACAATGTGTACAGGACGTGAACCTGAGACTAAGAAAGCTTCAGGCCCAGACGGTGTTTCACCTGCCTGTTTAAAAGTCTGTGCTGACCAAATGGCCCCCATCTTTACACAGATCTCTGGAGGTGTGTGAAGTTCCCTGCTGCTTCAAATGCTCCACTATCATTCCGGTCCCCCCAAAAAAAGGACTACAGACCTGTCGATCTCACGTCTGTGGTCATGAAGTCATTTGAGAGACTGTTGTTGGCCTTTTTGAAAGACATCACTGGACCCTTTTTGGATCCTCTTCAGTTTGCGTACAGTACAGAGCAAACAGGTCTGTGGATGATGCAGTCAGCATGGGACTGCATTATATTCTGCAACATCTTGATAGACCTGAGACTTACGCATGGTTCTTGTTTGTAGACTTCAGTTCGGCCTCCAATGCTATATTCAGCCTGAACAATTAAAACATTCATAACTATACATTGTCCATTATAACTGACACATTTACACATTTATACATAGCAACAGCTGTAACTGCAACTGGACGCATCAAAGCGAATGTGCAAATCATTTGTCCTTCATCGTGTCGTACCTCGTGCAGTGTAGACAGTATCACTGATTATAATGATTTCTATTGGCTTTGGACGCATCGCCAGGGTGTTACTGATCATGCTCGGGATCTGTGAGTTATCATAAATTGCGTATAATCCTGAGTTTATCCTCATTCACTCATCTTGATGGAAATATAAAGAAGTCTTACACTCCAACAATCTTTTGGATACAGGACTTTTTTTTTAACCACACAAACAGCACTTTAGCTCATTTTGAACAAATTGTCCATAGAATGCAGTTTCTGCTTGGCTTGAGTAGATGGTGGGTGGAGTCCACGAATTTGTGGATCGTCAGGGACTTGACGCTAGAAATTTTTCCAAAATCCTGAAATGCAAGCAGCGATCCACAAATACACACAAAGCCATTCACAAATGCACAGCGAGCGATCCACAATTGCATGTAGCGATCTATAAATGTACATGATGTTTACTCAAATGTGTCAGCACATCTCTCACGTGAAGCATGACCAACATTTCTCCAGTAATGTCGCCAACTTAACGATCCCTTTTCTGCATTTTGTATTTTCCGCTTAAAGGAATAGTTCATCATTAATTAACCTTCATGCCATTCAAAATCTCTATTACTTTCTTAAAGGAATAAAGGAATAGTTCTTAAAGGAACAGTTCACCCAGAAATGAACTCACTCTCAGGCCATCTACAAAGTAGATAAGTGTGTTTCTTTGTCAGAACAGATTTGGAGAAATTTAACATTACATCACTTACTCTCAAATGGGTCCTTGGCAGTGAATTAAACTTTTAACCTTAAAAATATGAGTCCATAATAATGCTTCCTCTGGTGAAAAAGTCCATCCTCTGTTGTACTCTCACTTTAAAATCGTTTTAGCTTAGAATTGTTTTGGACCGTTTTCACTTGTAAACATTGCCTGATCTGTACATATTTCTCTCCTGATTCAAATGAGACAACTTATTCACCAGATAGCAATATTATGGATAAAGGACTCGTATTTTAGCCGCAAGCAACACCTTGAACATCTTGATGGATTTGTTTATTCCAAACACACAGCTTTTCGCTTCACAAGACATTAATTGATAGACTGGAGCCTCTTGATTATTGAAATGTTTTTATCAGCTGTTTGAACTTTCGTTCTGACGGCACCCATTCACTGCAGAGGATCAACTGGTGAGCATGTGATGTAATACTAAATTTCCCATCTGGTTTCATGTGTTCTGATGAACTATTCCTTTAAGCCATACAGTCCAATAGCTTGTAGAAAAAGTCATAAGAATTTGAAACAACATGACTGAGTAAATGCAGTTTATCACATAAATGCAATACAGAGTATGCAATACCTTTTTGGTTGAACTATCATTTAAAGTCTTGCACTTGGAAACTTGTCACTTGGTTGACACTTGAATAATATGTGTGTGTTTGTGTAAATTGAAAGAGTAGTAATCGAGAGCACTGCCTTTTCTGCATGTCCAATTGTGCTCTTGCATAGCGTTGTTGCTCTGTTTGCAGATGCGGCCCTGTTTGAACAGATGGCTCTATAAAGGTTATTGCTGTTTGCTAAATGATAGAAATCTGGAGTTTTTATGTACATTTCTCTGTCCCCTAATGTTAATATTTTGCTGATTCAATCGTCTCTAGTTTAGCAGACTGTAAGCAGATTCTTTGAAGGTGTCAGAAATGTTTCTGATCAAACAGAGGCACACAGCCAAGCTTAGCTGAGCCTGTATCCAGTTTCACATAATTAAATTGAAACCTCTGGAGAACTTTCATTTTCATTAGTTCAAATAAACTGCTTTCATCATTTCTGCAATTAAACTGCAAATCATCGCACTGCATATTTGCAGGCAGCTTACATGTGAGCATACGTATCATGTTTACAGTGACCTTGTTGTGGTTTTTCTGCTAGGCGCAAAGTGAAAAGTAGCACGTGGCGACAGAATCACAGCAAATTGGAATATATTTGATGTTTAAAATACAGCTTTTGATGTTTAAATGAGTCCAGTGAGATCTCACAGTGGTGGGACTTCTAGTGGTGCGAAAAATAGAAAGTAACTGTCAAAAACAGAAATTAAGGGGAAAATATATCTTGCTGATTGTTGAGAGAGTGTAGAACAAACCCTCAGATTAACATGTAAAATGCTGTTTTTGAAAGGCCTAGGAACCACCAAGGATTCAAACCAGCCAACATGACTTTACACTAATGACACTGATTACTAAATGTGAAAGAAATGAAGCTGAATAAGAATTGTTTTTTTTATTTGATCAAAAAGACAATAAAACAGTGATATTTTTAAATATTACAATTTAAACAATAACTTTTTTAATATTTTAAAATTTAATTTATTCCTTTGAATTTTCAGCAGCCATTATTCCAGTCTTCAGTGTCACATGATCCTTAAGAAATCATTGTAACATGCTGTTTTGCCTCTCGAGTAACACTTTATTATTATCAGTCAAAAACGGTTGTGCTGCTTAATATATTGTGGAAACCATGATGCTTTTTTTCCACACTGCTACTTTATACGAATGACATTATGAATACTAAGTGTGAGATCTTAGTTATTAAGCTTTTGTGGGTTGTGAGCTGCTTAAGTCACATCATTTCCACCCCATATGCTTTTGTACTCTGCCAGATTCTTCACAGTGTCTATAGATAGGCAGTTGAACTCTTTATGGCGGAGCATAATCACTTGTCCAAGGGGGTGCAGTGTGGTGGGTGTAACGGTAGATCTGATGAGAGACTGCACCTGAACCAGTTAATGACACGAAAGGAGGAGAAATTGTGCAAGAGAGCCCTTAAGTGGTAAATGGAAGGTGAAGGAGGTGTCATCTTTGACATGAGTAATCTTCAGAGGTGTATATATGGTCTGATGGGTTGAGAGGATGTGGAGTGTGTCTCAGTGATGACTTGGAAAGCATTTGAATCTATCTGTATGGATTTTTAGCTGGAAAACAAGTACTTAATTCATTACAGATAAAACAGCACCATTTTATCTTAATTAAATAAAGATTAACTGGACTGTGAATTTACAGCAACAAACCAGCTAATGTAATTTGTGCAAAAATAAAATCGTCTTCTGCAAGTTTTCTCAGTGAAAACTTTTTCTTAATTCAATGGCTAAGGTCAGTATCTCCCCAACACCCACCTGTAGTCTACCAGATGTGTCTATTTAATCAGGCGCACAGGGGCACCGCGGTGCAAGAAGTATGGAGCCTCAGCACTGTTTATGTGGATTCTTTTGTTAGAATGAGAAAGTTCTATATTCTGTAGAAGTTACTTTTCCTACATGGTTTCAGTTGTGTTGCTTGGTCTTCTTTAGAAAGTGTTTTCTTAAAAGTTTCACAATGGTCTGTTAGAAGGTTTCAAGAGAGCTTTAAAGAGTATGTGTACAAATGATGACGCTGAATGAAAAACATAAAATGTACATTTAGATAAAAAACAAGAATGTATTTCATATCATATTATCATAAGAACTACCAAATTTTGCTATAAGTTTGATTGCATCATATAATAATTGCTGTTAATAGTGTTCATCGTCTGTTTGATCATGTCTTTAATTGATTTTTCCATACATTTCTGCCATATGTACATTGACTGACAGTCACCAATGATAAGCTACTACTAAATATATTGTAGAAACTTAATTTTCTGTAAAGTTGCTTTGCAACGATTTGTATTGTGAAAAGCGCTATAATAAATAAATAAACTTGAATTGAATTGAATATTATATGTATAAATTAATGACCCATAGCTCAAGCCAGGGTTGCCAGGTCTGCATTTTTCTATGATTCTAATGTTTATATATATATATATATATATATATATATATATAAGTTTCTAAATAACAGCATTTATATGAAAAATACATTTTTACTATTTAGCTTATTAGTAATTATATTGTGAGTTATATTTTATCAAATATATTTCACTATAAATATAAAACATATTTAATTTAAAAAAAATTGTATGTAGGAATGAATAGTACATTTAACAAATGCATGACCAGAGTACCACAGTGCAGCTGTGCACTAATGAAGCAAGGTGTCGGGACTGCGGATGACACCCCGTAAGGGTCAGTTAGCTGCAGTGAATGGCTCTGCTCAATAGCACTAATTGCGGAGCTGCAAAGCGGAGAGAGGATGTGTCCCTCTGACCGTGAGGCAACCTCCACTGGGTCTTCCTCCGATCTCCCCTACTAATGATCATGTTTGAGGGGAAGGTTTTCATTTGCTGCTTCTTTGTCTTACTAAAGGATTAAACTTGTTCTATTTTCTGTTGTGTGAAATTTAATGGCGGTATGTGGGATATTTATAGTGTAATGATATGGTGTATTCATATGGTTCATTATGCTCTTGATTACAGTGATGAAGTCAGGCTGGTTTCGCCACGGAAGATTTTACTTCATTGTGCAGCACAAAAAGCATGTACTTGGGGGTTAGAGGATAGCAGCTAGTGAAAATGAGAAGACATGCTAAGTGAGCTAATGCTAAGTGACAATGGGTATAAGAATATCACCTTGCATGTCTCCTCAACTGTTACCATCCATCAAAAAAATAAATTTCAATCAAATTTCACTTTCAGATTCATAGACTGTCAACACATGCTAAAAACTTTTTTTTTTCCATTTGAGCACACAGTCTTTTTTAACTAGTTGCTCCTAAATATCACTGTGCCCTATTTAAATGAACTCTTTGTCTTTGGCACATTTGGCAAATTGCATAATTTCTTTAGTGAATTGGATGCTAAAACAATGTGGATGGCACGAGCAATTAAACGGCACTTTTAGTCGCTGCAATTCGTTCTTTCTCTATGAGCTGACTGATAAGATTAGAGACAAATTGTATGTGTCTGCTTAGTATTCCTCCTGGTTCAAACTGAATTCAGTAGCGGTTGGACATGATTAGCTGCAGAAAGCCTCTCTAATATTCAACAGAGAGTTTTACAGCCGCCTTTGAATGACCTGCAAACTCAAGGCTGTGTTTTAATGTTTCACCGAGATGATTAAAGTCAGCTTGTCAAATTCCTGGCTGACAGTAAAAGTCCCTCGGGTGGATTTTAGAAGGACCAGGTACGGAGTTGTGGTGATGGGAGGCATTCTGTTCCATTTGTCCTAGCTATGTGCAACTGGAATCAATTTTCTCTGCTCTCACCGAACAAAGTCGTGGCACACTGGATCGAAGATGCTTCCTGCTGACATGCAAGCAGGGTCACGCTTAAATATTTATTTTCTGTTGTTGTTTAATTTATTAAGGACTTCAGTTTAATCTCATTGTTGATTAAGTTGCAAGATTTACGCTTCAAAATGCTTGTTAAAGTCTAGATAACACATTTTCTGTGATATATACATATAGTGTTATTTTAGTATTATTTATAGACCATTAAAGTATTTATTAACATTTTGAATTAGCTTTATTATTTCAGTTTAAATTTTTTTGTTTTATTTTACGTTTTAGTCATTTCTTGTGCTTTTTTTTTGTTTCTGTTTAGCTGTAAATTATTTTTATTTCAGCTTTAACAATTCAGATAGTTTATCAGTTTTTTAAGAACATGATTAAAATTCAGTCAAAGCTATTGTATGGGTGGAACATATCTCAGTGGAGTAGTTTATGGTTATCTATATATGGAAGCCTGTTTCTATCACAGAATGGAAAAAATAAAAAAAATAAAAAATAAAGGTAATTGTGACATTTTATCTCACAATTCTAACTTTTTTCCCTCTCAATTCTGAGTTTGTATCTCACAATTCTGACAAAAACTGACAGAATTCTGAATTTACAGCATATCTATATTTGTATTTCATGGAAGAAAGAAAGTGGAATACGTTTCGGATGACATGAGGGGGGAGTAAATGATCACATTTTAATTATTTTAATGATAACTAGAAAAAAATCATTTGAAATTTCATGTGTTAATGCAAGGCAAAATTCAATTTCGTAACTGTTTGAAAGGTTTCTTGGAAAGGACAGAAAGTTAATGATCTGATTGCTACCTCTTCCTTCTAGACAGAAAGTAGGAATGAGGGGATGAGGATGAATGGGGAGAGGGAGTAATAGAAAGGCACTGTCAGAGAGAGATAAAGAGGAGGAAAGAGGAATGAAAAGAGAGGGTGTGAATAATAGGGAAGATTGGCACAGGAAATGGTGTGGAAGAGAATGCTTGGTCAGGCAGCTGACCAGCCGAGTCCAGATTTAATCTCCCAGTGGCTGCTGATTTGATTACTTCAGTCTGGGATTGAAAATACATGGGGTACGTGCACTCAGCCGAACGTCTTACGTGATGCGCCAGTAAAAAGGGAGGCTGGGCTGTGGAACTAGCTGCAAAAACCGCTCTTCCAAAATAAACACTTGGACACTGTCCTGTTTGGCCAGTGTTTGTACCAATGGGTCCATTTTTAGCTGGTTAGTGTGACCCCGTTAGCTCTACCTACATCACTTAATTCTAAAGTTTTGTTTCTGTATTGACATCAGTTTAAATCAAGCCATGAGAGTCCTGTGCCATTGCCATGAATGCTAACGGCTACAGGCATCTACAGGGTATGGCAGAGCGATTGATCGAAATAAAACCTAAATCACAATATGGCTTTGTGTGATTATTGAATCTCAAAGGCTGTGATGTAATTCAATAAATATGTGTGCTGTGCGTTTTAGAGTGAAGCGTTGCACTGTGTTCATTTACAGGTGAGCAGCTCATAATCCAGTGTTTTCGGTAAATGCCACTCTACACAAACACATCTCAACATCTGCTGTGACTTTGAGTCTAATATAACGTGCATTCGGGAATGCAACATACACCAACCATCTTCCCAAACTTTTTACTCTTTCCCCGCCATTGATGGAAGTTTTGGTTATTTGTGAGACAACGCATCCTCGCCATTGATGAATTTTCTGGCTTTCCATGTTGTCACTGGTGTATGGTAGGAGGTACTATTACACATCTTCCAAAGGAGTTTTAAACATCTGGATCAAAACATGGCGAAGAATAAGCAGAAAACGGCATATAAATCAAAACTGCCTAACTTTACCAAATTAAATGTTGATCCAGTAAGTGGATTAGGACTGTGCAGGCTTTGGATGTGTTGATGGAAGCGATCTACTCCATCTATGTTTTGATCGTCATTCTGAATCTGATCCAGACGTAGTCTTTTACAAAAAAGTAATTTTCTGAGCTTTTTGTTCAAAATGTTGCTTTTTTTCATGAAACTTGCACTTCCAAAAAAAAGATTGCATGAAGCTAGAATAAAACGTATTTTTTATTTTATTTATTTTGTTTGTTTAAAAGCAGAGTCTCTGTTCTTTGCATGTTCAGATATTCATACAAGAAAATATTCTAAGCGCCATTAAGCTTTTGTGAAAATGATCAATAATGCTGGTGGTGGCTTGCAATTAAAAAAAAAAAAAAACACTTGCGGATTTTTGCAGTCCTACAAACTAGCACATCAAACCTAGTGTTGCATTTGCAATTTGTATCAAGAAAGTTGCATTTGATTATATTTCCCTTAACTGTGCAGCCCTGGTACAGGTTTGGTTAAATTCAGCTTGTTTGCAGCGAAGTCAACAGTTTTAGTATGAATGTTCACTTTCACTCGTAATGAATGCCTGAACCAAAGCAGCTAAGCTGTCCTGGTCATTAATTGTGTGAAGCGTTAGCGTTTGATTAGGGCTGCTTTGCTTGCGTGTGATTATGCTTGATTGATTATGGTAAATCCACAGGATTAAAAGGCTAGGAATATGCTAATGTTTATGCATGGATAGGAAGAAGAGCATCCCTTTACAGAAAAGCAAATGAGAAAAGATTGGCCACCAGTCTCAACTGAAGTCGATCAATTAAATGGAAGTTGTCTGACTGTCAATGGGCTCTGTTACATTCTAAAGCACATCAGTGTACAGGGATTAGCAGTAAGCCTGGGTATTTGGTGAATGTTAGCGATAATCGGCATGCGCTACGTACACACACACGCACACTGCCTCTCTCTATTCCTTCCCAAAAGCCATCCGACAATAATGAACTTGCACATTCACGCACACTCATACTTTTCTCTGGGTTTTTCTCGTCCTCTCTTGCCTCATCCGGGATGAATAAACATGAAGCTAATTATGGGTCACTATAGACCAGTCTCATGTTTTTCATATGAGCTTGTGACCTCACCTTGACCAGAGCTGACTTTCTGCATTTTTGTATATCGCTTCATTTAATCTCTCCTATCAGAATCTGAAACTCTTTTGACATGCGTTACTGCACTGCCACTGCTGAATATACATTTGGATTTTTATCGGCTGTAAATGTATAATAGTTTCTGTTTTAGCACAATTGAATCTGATTCATATCACAGAGCTCCTTGTCGCCTATGCAAATGTAAATCACCATTAAAACCTTTTTTAGACTCTGCACTGATATATTACATGACATTTTTGCTTAATGAATACTTTTAAACTCCCCACTTAAGGCCCGTAGCTATAATTCATCATTTTTTATGCTGAGCATGTACAGCCTCATTAGAATTATTGAATGTAGGCTGCTTATGTGTCATATCCTAGAAACCATGCTTTAAGAGACCTAATTAAGTATAAGGGAAAAGAAAGGATTATTTGTGTATGTTTTCATTCACTTTCTGCATTATGATTCTTAATAAACCTTTGAAAGTTCATTCATGATTTCTATGGCGTTATTTTAATGACAAATGTCGAGAGCGCATTATTGTCGCGCGAAAGCACATTAATACAATGCGCGAGCGCGAATCTTTCCGCTCGCACGCGGATTTCCTTTGCTCTCGCGCGCTCAGGTAGACGCTGCTCTCGCCCGGAGAGAGTGCACGCACTTAAAACATGTCTCCTCTCACTCAAACTGTGTCCTGTGCACTCTCAAATCTCTCTGTGCTCATGCGCTATAGATATTAATTCTTTTCGCACCTGAATTAAACATTGTCAAAGGTTATCATTATGCACTTTTAAAAATATTAATGTGCTTTCGCGCTACAATAATGCGCTCTCGACATTTGTCATTAAAATAACGCCATAGATTTCTAGCCTCGTAGTCCAAAGAGAGACAGACATTTGCAGAGAGTGATGAATTCAGAGGAGGACGAACCGTGTTAATGTGCACTTTATTGGACCTGATGCTGAGTGGAACCAAGAGGTGAGACAGGTTATAACCTCTGATTAGTGAGCATTACAGGCTAATGAAGAGAGATGAGGGTTACACCTCTGGGAGAGAGATGGCACATGTGACTGGGGAAACAATGGAGGGATGTTGTCAGGGAAAAACAGGCAGCATGTGTGCATTTGTATATATATATTTGTACTTGCACAAACACTTGAGATGATACTACCGGGTCCATTACACGGGTAAAATGGGTGAAACTAAGCCTGAAACACTCCAAACAGCTGTCATTTCAGTGGAAATCAGCTAGAAATGATAGTCAGAAGACCTTGAAGTCAAGGTCAATAGGGAGCGCTGTGATTGGCTAATGGAGCGTAATTGATACAGTGCAGCACAGATGGCGAAACAGCTTAAAAAAAGTAAAAACAGTCAGGATTTCCCAGAAATTTGAATGCGAAAAAAGACCAACAAGCTTATCAAACCTGGTGTAGTGCTGGTCTAGGTGATGAATCTGTATAGCCATGATGTTGACCAGCAAAACGGGTCTTCATAATGAACTGATTGACCCAAGCTAGTTATCTTTTTTTGCAACAGCATCCTGCTAGAAACCCATGATTCCAAACACAACAGAGTGCAACTCTGACTATCCACTTTTTTTAGTAGCCTTGGTGCCCAAAGTATTTTTCCCATATGATTTTTTTTTTTTTTTTTAAAGGTCTTTTTTTTTTTTAAAGACTTGTTAGCCATGAACCAAACCAGCCAGCTATGAATCACAACATTACAATCTTTGATTTGAAGCAAAAAAGTATTTGAGAATCAAGCAAGGGAAGCAGGGAAGGGACTAGAATCCCATGCAGCATTGCAATTAAAACAAAAACAATGGAGAAATATAAAACTATTGATTTAAATGTTAATTGTATATATAGAAACAATATATTTTACATTTATTACAGAGATCACAGATCTCTGATTGGTGGAGATTTCTTCGCAGAATCATGAGTAATGTAGTTTTTCACCTAACGTTCCGCTGTTAAACTGTTATTCAAAAAAATAAGTTGAAATCATGTGGGCGATGGTATATTCTTTTGTTAAAGCCATCGATTAACAACCTCGTAGCTTACAGTAGGTCTGTCTCTAACTGTTTTCATTAAAAATCAATTCCCCTAGAGAAAATGAATGGTATTTTTACTGTCAGAACCAGATTTTTGCACTCTATGTAAGCTACACTGATCTTTTTAACAGACTGCACTTAGCTTGTTAGCTTTGTTCTTTACCATTTCAGAATGGGAAAAAAATCAAATAGACACTCAAACACACATATTGCACTTTTGGTGATAGTGAAGTTATGCTTTTGTGACAATGAGTGATGGTTATTGCTACCTGGCGCTTATTCATTGTGTGCTTGAACGTGTATCCCTCTGTGTTTCAGGGTTCAGAAGTTCAGTGAACATGAATTCTGCTCCGCTGAAAATACTGCAGGCTATCACTCATTCATGTATTTAATACAGACTGTTTCCTTCCTGAAATTACTTTCAGCGGAAAGGGTTTCCGACTTAGTTGACAAGAGCCACTCCCTTAGCTTAGCTCTGTCCCTTACTGAAGTGTTTTTATTCATGGATTTTAATCCTTTTTCTTTGTTAGTGTTAGATTTTGTGAAATGCAGTAAGCTAAAGTTGCAATGCTAGTGAAAGCTAGTCATGCTAATGGATATAGCATGTGTGTACAATACAGTTTAGATTATATTAAATGTGAAATCTCTGTTATGGAAAGGAAAAGCTGGACAGAAGTAGTCACATTTCCACCACATAAACATGCTCATCACTGGTTGTCATTCACATATAGATTTTTATGATGAAAGTTTGAAAAAATGTCAAGTAAATAAACCAGCTCTCACAGGAAGCCATTAAACAGAGCTGTGGCTTTAAACCCCTCTAATCCGTGTCTCGTAGTCTGACATTTAAACTTCAGAGCCAGGGCAGCGGTGTCCAGAGCCGGCGTCACAGAAAGAAAATATCACTCTGCGTAAACACAATTACACGTAATAGTAGTTCAACTACTGTGACCTTCTAATTCTAATAGACAAGCTTATTTTTATGGAAACAGATCATTTTAGACTGTTCAGAAAGATAGATTTGGAAATCCTTTTATAGGAGGTATTGCAAAATAATAATGTGGTGTTGTTTTTACTGGCACAAGTCACTATGGAATTGCTGTGGTTTTTATACATGTACATAATAATATAATGTTTTTTTTTTATAATATGTTATACAAAATAATAGCAAAATAAAATATGCAGTGTGTGTATATATATATATATATATATATATATAGGACTGTCAGTCGATTCAAATATTTAATCTAATCTTTTAGATTAATCTAATCTTTTTAATCTAATCTTTTTAGTCTGGTTAATCTAATTTTTGGTTAATCTAATCTTTTTAATCTAATCTTTTTAGTCTGGTTACTAACATTCTTCATTATTTTATTTTATGTTCCATAAAAGAAAGTAAGTGATACAGGTTTGAAAGGACATGCGGGTGGGTAATGAAGACAGAATTGTTTTCTTTTTGGGTGAACTATCATTTTATTTTATTTATTATTATTATTATTATTATTATTTGTATTATTGTTTATTATTATTATTATTAAATTATACTCTAAATAAGAAACTACAATTACCTGTAGGTGGTAAATGTCTTTATGAGAAAGTCATTAAGTCATTCATTCGATTCATTCGATTTGTTCAAACTGAATGATTGGTTCACACGAATCGCTCAAAATGTGGATTAATTTAGAAATGAATCACCGCTGCATTTCTTGGAGACACACAACAGTTCTGCTGTGGCTTTATAGGTAATATTTTCATTTGCAAAATGTAGCAAAACAGCAACTTTACAAACCTAAGCTTTTCTGCCATGTTCTTCTTAGAGAAAAGAGGCTTTCTTCTGGCAAACTTTCCAAATATGCCCTACTTGTCTGGTCTTTTTATAATTGTACTGTCGCAAGCTTTATCATTTAACATATTAAGTGAGGCCTGTAGAGTTTGAGGTGTAGTTCTTGGGTCGTCTGCAGTTTCTCAAAGTATTGTACTTTCTGACCATGGGGTGAATTTCCTGGGACGTCCACTCCTGGGAAGATTGGTGTGTGTCTTGAATGTCTTCCACTTGTGAATAATCTTCATCACTGTGGAATGATGGACTTCAAATTGTTTGGAAATGGCCGTATTACCCTTCCCAGATTGATGACAGCAACAATTGCTTCTCTAAGATCATTGCTGATGTCTTTCCTCTTTTGCATTGTGTTAACACACACCTGAAGGCTCCAGACCAGCAAACTGCCAAAACTTCTGCTTTTATAGAGGTGCTCACACTTGCTGATGATCAGTTAATCAAAGGTGTTTGATTAGCAGTGTCTGACCATTACTTACCCTCTTAATTCCTATGTTAACAATAAGGGTGTCCTTAGTTTTGTCACCCATGGCTTTTCCATTTTGGCCTGTAATCAAATTATTTTTTGACAGGGAAGGATATTCACAAGTAAATTAACATAAACAGGTTTGCATTTACCTCCTTTACTCTTCCTGAATTACATGTCCAAGTGATATTTATATGGGACATTTATAGCTAATGTAAAATATAGACTTTTGAAATGAATTCTTGTCTAAAGAGACATTTGTGATGCTCCTTGCCTGGTTGTAATCATGGCAGTGCAAATAGTTTGATTGATGTTCCTGTATCCCGGTACCGGCTTTGCATAGATTGTGTGTCAGTCTTTTACAGTTTTGGCAGTTTGCACATGTCATGGAGTAACTTCCTTAACTGTAGAAGCCATCTGAACTTCCATTATAGAGGACAGTGGGGTGTCAGCTAGTGATTTCTCTGTTTTGGAAGAGTCGTTAAAAGCTCTGTCTCACCTTGCTGTAATGATTATCTCAGGTTGTGATGGATTCTGGGCAAAAAAAAAAAAGAAGGTAAGAGGTGCAAGTTTTATGAGTGACATTTTTCCATATGCCACATATGCGCACTGACAGGAGAATAATTATATTAATAAATTCACCAGAACGACCCGCTTTCGTTCTTTTTGAGGGATATTAACTTTTTTATGGAACTCAGTTCCTCTCTGCTGCCAGATTTTTAATGAAATGACAAAATGACAACATTTAAGGTATATTTGATCTGTTCTGCTCCTAAAGCTGTCTGAGCACTGGAAAGAAGAGATTGCAATATATTCTGAGGTTAATTTAATAATGCTATGCAATCGAGAGGCTAGCAGAGGAGATACACTCTACATTGGCTCCATTTGTTTCAAGCAGGCAAGGAAGATGGAGAGAAAGAGAGAGAGAACAGATACCTACTTACGTTTGTAATGAATGAATTGAGATATTGAAAGGGGAGAGTGAATGGAATTGGCTTGCATATTGCGCACAAGATAAGTCATTATGGGTCAATTATGGCAAAAAAAAAATCATACCTGCATATTATACATTGAGAATATGCAGAATATTTTTTTTTTCATTTACACATTGATCGACTTAGATTTAAGGGTTTTTAAATGTATATCAGCATTCCCTTTCATAGAAATGCTGATTTTAATGAAATGTCCTTCTAAGTTTTACAATTTATTTCTGAGTTTTTTAGTTTTATTATTATTTTTTTTTTTTTTACTTTAATGTTAGTATGTTAGGGCTGCCAAAGTTACTGCATCCTACTACTTGTTTCACTTCTGTTTCAGTTTTTTTAATAAAAGCGTCTGCTAAATGACTAAAAGTAAAAGTAAAAGTAAAGTAAATAAACAGCGTTAATTTTCTCAGTTTTATAGTATACCATATATCAAAAACATAAATTAACTTGTGGTGAGTTCTTTAGATCTGGAGTCGTGAAAGACAGTTGATTGCATTCCGTTTCTCCCTGTTGCGTTTTTATTTCAGTTAATTAAAATGGCTTCATATACTTAACTTTTGTTTTAGTTTTTTGTTAACAATAATAGTTTTGTTTGAGATTGTTGTTTTTATTATTTTAAGTAGTTTTGGCACGAATGGCAGGATAAAAACAAACTGTGATCGAATGCTTTACATATCAGTCACATGGCTCTAGTTGTCTGAGTGTTTCTTCACCAAAATAAGCTTGTAATGCACTATAGCCAAAGGTCTGTCTTCTCGAAACTGCATGAAAAAAGTTATTTATTTAGTGCAGAAATGCCACAATTCATCTTTAACTAAGCACCTGTAATGTGATTTCCCTGGCTGATTTTCTTTCTTTTCTGAGAGAACGAGTGAGACAGGGAGATAGGGATTTGGCTAAGGATCTAAGACATCCTGAAGACAGACATGGAGTGAATGCAGCGTCTTCATGATTCAGACAGATGTTTGCCACAGGATGCAGTCAAAGGGACTTCCCTAGAGAGTGAGAGAGAGAGAGCGAGAGAGAGAGAGAGATTTGGAATCCGACCTTCATTTAGCAAAAACAGCCTATCAGTTCCCGGTTCTCCAGGTTCCTTAAGAAATTTCTCTACAATAGCCTTTTGGTCACGATTCTCCTGTGATTCTTTGATATCATGTGGCATATTTGAACAGATGGTGTACAGACATCATCGGTGTATCTGTATGAGCCCCGTACATTCACACTCTCCTCCCGAACCGCAATGCCTCCTGCTGTGGCTCACGGTAGGGCTTCAGATCAATTTCTCTCTCTTTATACTCTTTCTTCTTCTCTCACCCTCTTTTGCTTCTTTCTCATCGTCGTCCTCCTCCTCTCCTGCTGAGTTTCCTTCACCTGTCTCCATGTTTGGCTCTGATCAGCGTCTGAATGAGAGAGGAGAGGCTAATTAAGCTGACTGACAGAATGAGACTCCCCACCAGACTCCATAGAACTAGCGTGTCAGGGTGAGTTTTGTGTAAGGAAAACGAACGAATGAAGTGTCGCTCGTTTTTAGGTAGACGTGGACCGTGCAAAGGACATCCTGGGACAGGCAAATGGATGAGGTTATCACAGGACTCGTGCGATTTTGATTCTCATTGTAGATTCTTGCCGCTTGCTTCTTGATGTCTGGGAAGGAGGCGTTCATAAAGCGTTTTCAAAACGAGGAATCTGCCATCTATTTATAACTTATGAAGCTCATGAATTTTTACTGATGTTGTGGAGACGTAAGATGTTATTTTGGGTGGGTTTATGGTAAAGGTGCTTTCTTGAAATCTCTTTCCAAGCAATTTGATTTCATCTGAACACTCATCCTGATGTTGTCTGAACTCTGTATACCCCTTAAAAGCAGCTCTGCATGGAAACACTTCTAGAACTGTAAGTTTAGAGACGGAGTGTAGGAAGCAGCAATCTCTCTGTCTTCTCCTTCTCGTCCCTCAATTTCTCCAGTGTCTCACGGCTCAGTGTGATTCATGATTAATGTGTCTGTCATGCTCATCAAGAGCTCAGAAAAGCCTTTCGGTTGCTCATAGTCCCTCGGTTCTATTAAGCTCTTCTCTTCTCTTCTCTTCTCTTCTCTTCTCTTCTCTTCTCTTCTCTTCTCGTCTCGTCTCGTCTCGTCTCAATTGCCTAATCTGTCATCTGATCTCTTGTCTTTTCTTCTCATTTCTTTTCTCGTCTGTACTCTTCATGTCTTTTCATCTCTTTTTGTCACTCATTTGTGACTCCTCTTCACGTCACATATCGTCTCATCTGTTCTCATGTCTTAGATTTGCATCATTTTCTTCTCTCACTTAGTCTTGTCTCTGCTCTCCTCTTCTCTTCATTACATATTTCCTTATCTTACCTTTCATCACCATCACATTTCTTTTCAGTCTCACTTCATTATATGCTCTACTTGTGCTTGGTTGGTCCTTAGAAAGGGATTGGCTAAATAACTGCTGGTGTGTATCTGTACAGTAAACATGTGTATGTTCACAATATACAGGTATACTGTGGAATATTGATATTTGAACGAAAAGAACAGATGATCTTTCTCGCATAACGCATTGGGTAGTTGCCCACTCTCTGTATTTTTGATGAGAGTCCTATAGTGAAATCACAGGAACTGGGAGAAGGTGCTGTGGATGTTTTGTGGAAACCATCATATTTTTTTCCAGATTCTTTGATGAATAGAAAGTTCAAAAGAATAGCATGAATAGCATTGTGTGAAATAGAAAGCTTTAGTAACATGTATAACTCACTTTTGATCAATTCAATGTATACTTGATGAATGAAAGTATTTACTTCTTTAAAAACAAATCTTACTGACCCCAAACTTTTGAATAGTAGTGTACATTGATTGAATCAGTGTTGCTGTGTTGTAGGGCTTGGCGATTTTTCTGATTTTATCGATTAATTCGAATTTTTTAAAAAATGCAAGAAGATGGGAGTTGAACCTCTTTTAACTTGAGCGCAGTGTTTTTAGAATGCCGTTTCGTGCATGAGACGCCACAAGAGACGCAAACACAACAGTCAAACGCGTCCATGTTTGCATAGAAAAAACAATGGAAAAGAAGCGCAATATAATACAAACCAGTAAATAACTACTACTGTATGTATGATATGTGACCCTGGACCACAAAACCAGTCTTAAGTCGCTGGGGTATATTTGTAGCAATAGCGAAAAATACATTGTACGCGTCAAAATTATTGATTTTTCTTTTATGCCAAAAATCATTAGGATATTAAGTAAAGATCATGTTCCATGAAGATATTTTGTAAATTTCCTACTGTAAATATATTAAAACTTCATTTTTGATTAGTAATATGCATTGCTAAGAACTTAATTTGGACAACTTTAAAGGCGATTTTCTCAATATTTAGATTTTTTTGCACCCTCAGATTCCAGATTTTCAAATAGTTGTATATCAGGCCAAATATTGTCCTATCCTAACAAACCATACGTCCATGGAAAGCTTATTTATTCAGCTTTCAGATTGTCAAATTTAAAAAAAAATTACCCTTATGACTGGTTTTGTGGTCTAGGGTCACATATTTCATTTTTACATCATGGTAACAGGCTGAATGCTGCTGATCATTATTTTTACAGAACATTTATAGTTAATAATAGTCTACTGGTGTTATACCTTCAGTCATTTTGAATTTGAATTACCTTGATTTTTGAGAATTTTTTTAAGCATTTTCCTTGTATTATTTCTGAACATATAATATGTATAAGACAAGTTTGTACAAGATGTAGTTGTAGTTCATGCATCTTTTCTGCAAAGATATTTAACAAGTGATTTGTTAAACATTTACATCATGTTGACAACTTCATGTGTGGTGCACTTGGAGTAGAATTTTCTTTAACTAGAGGGTTAATAAAGAAAAAGTTACTTGAATCATGTTGTAGTTACATTTTCAAGTTGACTAGTTAAAAATTGCAAAAATCGAGAATCGGTCAAATGTTCTGAAAAAAATCGAGATTTCATTTTTTTGGCCAAATCGCCCATCCCTACTGTGTCATATATGCTGGGGTGTCACCCATGTTATGGATTTGATTCCCAGAGAAAAGGCATACTGGGAAAATGTATTTCAACCTTGTATGCACTGTAGGGGTGTCCCCGACTAAAGATTTTCATAGTCGAAACGGAATTTTCGAATTTTGCTGATAGTCGACTGACAGTCGAATCATATGTTTGGGGGCGGGGGGCAAAATACATTACCAAGAGTCAAGTCAGACATTCGACAGTCATAATTACTGACGTTAACACACAGGGAAAATGTGTAATGGACGCCTCGCAGATACAAAATAATGTTTTATGTTTTGATTAAAAGTTAACATTAAACGCCAGCGAAACCCTAAGAATTCACAGCATTTTTTTTTCAACGGTGCTCTCATTAGGGCCTTTCGCACCGCTTTAGTTCCAGAACTAAATGTACAGTACTAAAGTACTGGGACGATTTTGCGCGAACTATTTCCCAGTACTATTTAAAGGGTTGCATTCGCACCGACAGTGTGTACTAGGAACCGGTCGACAGCGACGTCATTTGTGCGCGGTGTTCAACAACGGAAACAAATAAAAACAACATTAACAACAGGAGGATGGAGGACGCTGTGTTTGGAGCTGTGTTTTTGTTGTGTCTCGCGGGTTTCACAATAATGGACATGGAAAGTCGACGTATACGTAAAGCGATTGAAAGAACGGAAAGGAGGACTAAGAATCTCCAACGACAACTTATAGTTGAATATTTGTAGCAACTGGCAGTGCTACATTTGCTACAAGTGCCTGCACTTCAGCGTCCGTCCATCTATCGCTGTTCTCCATACTTGCGAAATAAGTTGACACAATGTTTACAGTATGTTTACACGGCGTTTTAAATCATGGTGGTTGAGGGCGTTTTCATACGTGTTTGGCCAATCAATGTCTACTTAGTAGTGCTCTCATTATAACGTTATGTATATGACAATAGTTATTAATGTTCTGCATTTCTGTTTTGAGCTGTGCGCTCTGAAGATGACCAGTAGAATGAAGCATTCGATAGCAGGTTTTTAATCAATGGGATTTAACTCGTCATTTATCTCATTATAGAATACGCTTCGTTATTTATACAACATAACATTAATATTTCGACTTATAGGCTATCTGCACAAAATGCCCCGAATGCACATGAACGTGTATGCGTGGCTCTGAATGAACTCCTTTTGTGGACGTGTTCTTCACGCAACAATGTGCAGAAACACGGCAACTAAACTCTAAAAATTCACAGCGTTTTTTTATAATAGTGTTCTCATTATAATGTTAGGTATATGACAATCCCAGTCATAGTTA
>NW_015542376.1:1596640-1622375 GCF_001515605.1 Sinocyclocheilus anshuiensis | reverse complement strand
TTATGTATATGACAGTCCCAGTCATAGTTATTAATATTCTGCATTGTTGTTTGTCCTGCTCACGCTACGCGCTGAAGAGATAATCACCGTAGTACTACAATGAAGCTCTATACTGCAGCGCAACTCAACCAAATGCATCTTATACGAGATAAATAATATATACACGATATATATAAACTGGCTGAAATGTTTTGAAATCACCCTACCTGATCGAAAAAATCCTTTCTTTCACTCTGCCATTTCTTTTCAGATTCTTATTTACAGCATTATCTTAATAGGCTGCATATTAACTTATTGGGAGAAAATCGGTAGTTCTGTGTGAAATCAGACATTTGAGCACCCCCTTATAGCCAAAATAGCATGATCATAACACCTGTGAATTTTCGACTGTGAGATCGAAGCATTGAATCTTCGGCTAATCGGGGTCACCCCTAATGCACTGTATGTCATTTTGGATTTTTTTTTTTTTTGCCAAAAGCGTTTATGTAATGTAATGCATTGGAGAAAGTATTTTGACATAAATTGCATGCCTCAGCTTTAAGTGAGGTGAATGAAATTTTCCATAGCACTCTGGCTTTTTTTGGATACTTAAAAGCTTGGTTTTAGATTTTCAATGCTTTTTAGGCTTTTACCGTAGTTTAGCAGATTACAGGACAAACAAGTAGACTGACCACTTAAAAAGTTACCATGTGCAATTTGAACAAACTTCATTTCCTCTAAAACATTTTCCTGTTCACCTTATTGTATTTTTATAATTTAATAATTAATAATTTATGCATTTAGCAGACGCTTTTATCTAAAGCGACTTACAGTGCATTCAGGCTATACATTTTTTACCAGTATGTGTGTTCCCTGGGAATCAAACCCACAACCTTTTGCGCTGCTAACGCAATGCTCTACCACTGAGCCACAGGAACAATTGTATGTGTTTAATACTCCCTATTGCACAGCAAAATTCCAAATGACTGCATGTTTAATTCAAGATTAAATGATACGAAGGGAAAGAAGTACATCCCGATAAATAAGATTCATTGCTGCATAATAGAATATTTTTATGTATATTTTGCATTAAATTGAATGCAGTGGTTTACATACAAATACTTTTATGAACAGGTTAACACAGAAACAGCCAACAAAATATTGAAAAGATGTATTCCACACTTTTCCGCTTTATTATGTACTTGTTTTACATATTTCATGGTGATGGCTGCTGTTATTTTCTGATGCTTTTTGCATGCCTAGAACAAGTATTACAACTAATGCAATGAAAAAGGAAAGATATATGAACAGAGCTCTGGGGCTTCCCAGGAACTTTGATCCTGTGGGACTGCGATTAGAAAAAGAAGCGACTCTCAGTAATATCACTAAGTGTGAAGCTCTTTGGAGACGAATAAAAAAAAAAAGAGAAAGTCTTCGATCTCAAGCACTCCGGAAGGACCCTCGCTGTCTGTTCGCTAAATCTCTTCCACACATCCAAGAATCCTTTCAAAGGAATTTCATACCATCTGAAGTGCTCTGAGAATGATAGGAGGTATCATCTGTGTACTACTTGAGTTCCTTGAACCGTCATCCTAGCAAACTTTTATGCGCTCAGAACTTTTTGTGATTTCATTCCAGCATTTGATGTAACCGTCAAGCACATTTTGGAATTAAATTACGGCCTATTAAATAATCACTCTTCCTTGACTGTCCATTAAGAGTTTGTGAGAGTATTTAAGCTGCATCACATGGAATGACATCAGAAGCGAACGAAATTCGACATTAACTTTACCCTGTCGTGTTAATTCTACCATCTGAGACTAAATCTCTAATTATATTCAGCCCAACAGAAGTACATACACGAAAGCGACACTTCCTAACCTTTTCTAAAATGTCACTGTTACTTAAGGATGTTTTGTTTGTACTAATTAGCTAGCGACTGTGGCCCTGCATTTTAATTTTGAGCAGTGCTGTAATTATAGTTCTGCTTTGTAAATGTATGTATTAGCAGCTGTTTGATTCTTATCGTATTTATGATCGACTTTAGAGACTGCAGTATCTCTCCCTCTCTGTTTCTAAACCTAGTGAACAGTCTAGCAGCATATTAACTGAAATGGAATTTCATACTCTAAGTGACTCATTTGGAACACTCTGCATATTCACAGCTATGTGTGTCATTTACAAGAGACTAATCTCATTGACTTTAATACAGACACATCAAGAGAAATTGTGTGATATTCAAATAGGCATAAATATACACTACGATTTAAAAGTTTGAGGTCTGTAAGATCTTTTTTGATCTTTATTGAAGGACGCAATAAATTGCAAATATCTTTGTCACTTCTGATCAATGTTACAAAAGATTTCTATTTTAAATAAATGCTGTTCTTTTGAACTTTTTATTTATCAAAAAATCCATAAAAAGTTATGACACAACTGTTTTCAAGTTTCATAATAGGAGTTTCATAAGCACCATATCAGCATATAAGAATGGTTTCTGAAGGATCTTGTGAAACTGAAATAGTGGTTTTTGAAAATTCAGCTTTTCCGTTTTAATAAGAGTTCACAATATTTGTGTTTTTATGATATTTTTGATCAAATAAATGCAGGCTAGGTGAGCATAAGAGACAAAAACAATTAAAAGTCTCACTGAGCCCAAACTTTTGAATGGTGGTGGGCTGTACAATGCACACTGAATTTTTGGGTAAAATCTGTTTTTGATCATTTTAAACTATTTTCCATGCTTTTTTAATATTAAAAGAATTATAAATGTGTTGATACACTAGTTGGCATTGCTCTTGCTTTGTTTGCCTATAAGAAAAAATTGATCATAATTAAGAGTCTTACCTTTGTGGAGAGCATTCATGTTGGAAGTGCACTTTAAATTGCTGCCTGTGTAAGTAGCTCACTAGCTATTTAGAACAGTCTCTTTGTTTTGAGCCTGCTATTGTAATGAAGTATTATGGGACATCTTTATTTTCCCATCAGCAGTAATCCAGAGCCCAATCACATTAACTCTTTTTATTTATTATTATTCTGTAATTTTACATCAATCTTTTGTTTTGTTTCCACACTCTATTACCTAAACCTCCATCTCCCACATTCGTTGCTTCTGTCTCATCTTCTCTCTCTCTTTCTCTCTCTCTCTCTCTCTCTCTCTCTCTCTCTAATAAATTGGAAGTGTGGTGTAGGTCTCTGGGGGAGGTTTTTACACCATTTATTTATTTATTGATTGATTGATTGACCAAAATATAGTAGAAGTAGAAGGGAAGCTCATGTTTTATTTTTATTAATTATCTTATTTGGGCAAGCAAAACTGACTATATGGCTGTCACAGAAAAATAGTTTGAATGGTGAGGGATCAACTGATGTTGTGTCCATTAAAAGGGTTTTTTAAAGTGTTGTGTAAAAATCGAGTTTACTTACTATAAATTGATTAATGACATGGAAATGTTTAAATATAAATGGGGAAGTAAATCAATGTATTTGTTTGTGAATTATGATGGCTGTTTGCAAATCTATATTTAAGTGTATCTGTGTTTAGAATTTTTTCCTGTACTTCCTGTTTTTTTTTTCTTAAAACATCAATGTTTAGTGAGAACCTTTAATCTTGTAATAGGTAGTATGGAAAAATTATAGAAATCCCAGAATGCTACAGTGCAGAGCTGATGCATTTCAAGGTATTCAGCCAAAAAAATCTAAAGTCGTTTATTCACCCATATCATTCAATACCTAAAATACTTTATTTGTGATAAACATTCTTTCCGTAAAATGGCATATTATTTAATTAATTTTTTTGTTGTAGTATGATTTTAAAAAATAGCGTGAAGTGACCTTCCTTAATATTTGTATTTTGACATTTGAATTGTGTTGTAGGGGCTGGAGAGCGTGTATGTGCGTGCATTTGTGTGTGTGTGTGTGTGCGTGAGCTGATCTACATGTGGTATGTAGGGGTGCGCCGATCCAATATTCAGTATCGGTATCGCTCCGATACTGGCATTTTCTGCTGGATCGGGGTATCGGTCAGACGAGACCGATACAAATCCGATATTGTGAGTATACTATTCTGTGTTATTGTTGCCCCACGAAAGGCACAAAAACATTATAAAGCACCATAAAGTTTCCTTACACTATATTTCAAGTGTTCTGAGACCGTTCCATAGTTTAATGTGAGGTACAGATTAATATTTGAGTCATTAAATTCAAGTTCACGTAAACTCTTCTCTCCGCTGCGGCTGTCAGTCAACCTCCATTCAGCGTTCAAACTGCGTGTCGCGTTCGGTTACGACAGTCAAGATGACGAAACTCTCTCTGGGATGATACAATGTTCCTATTTTTATACTTGTTCTTCATGCGCACAGTAACTGAAATTTAAAACTGTTAAAAGGCTCAATAAACTATCGCACATACTGTATATAATACACTATGCATCAGAATGTCTCTTCCCTTTGTGCTTTGAACTTTTCTATGCGGAGCGCTGCGTGCTGTGACTCCGTGTTGCTTCAAGCGCGTCATTCTGCACACGGGATGCGCATAAGAGCTTTGTACCGTTCCGTATTGGAACCTTTCATGTTATAATACTTTTGCGCAATGAAAGGTTGTTAATAGCCTTTCTTGTTCTGTCTTATCTATCATATGTTGCTGCCTCATTACTGTGCTATAAATGTAAAATAAATGTATTTAATTTATTGCATATATTTATATATAAATTATATTTACTTGTTTTTCATGAATGTATTTTACAATACAGAGAGCAATGTGTAACATTTTACCAGATTACACTTATTTACTTTTATTTTTCCCACTAAATGTTTTTTCCTCTAAATGTTTAGATTTTATAAAATTATTGTGAACTCATCATTTTTGTAGAGTAACTTTTGCTGCTGAATTATCCACTAACCTAGTTTATAATAGTATTTTTCTCATTGATTATTATATATTTTTTTAATTTGTTATTTTTCTTTATAATTAAGTTGTCTTTATTTAGTAGATTTTGTGTAATATACAACAGTGATGATCAGGTCAACACACACTGAGGTATAGAAATGTAAAAAAAAAAAAAAAAACTGTGCTGGTATCGGATTGGTATTGGTATTGTCTGATACTCAGAACTTTTGGTATCGAATCAGTATCGGTTCTGAAAAAATGGTATCGTGCCACCCCTAGTGGTATGTTTTATTGTTCAGGCCGTGAGTGAGCTGTATGTTATGCAGGTTCATCACCCTGCTGAGAACTGCCATTATCATGATCTCTGCACCAGCAGTCTGTCAAAACTCCCCAAGGTGCACTTCTCTCTCTCTCTTTCTGTCTGAAATGCACGCTTTGCACCATTTTCCAGGATTTGCAGAACAGAAGATTGTGCAAAGCTCATATTTTCACTGTAGCTGGGGTCCAAAAGTGTGAGACCACTAGTGAAAAAGTCTGGTTTGTCTTTTTCCAATTGAATACCAATTTATGTTTTTACAAAATATATTCAACATAACCAACCATTTATTTTTTATTTTAAGTTTGTTGCTGTTACCTTAATAGATGTCCTAATTGTTTTTGTTCATGATAAATACAGCTCTAATGTGCTAAGTAAATAATAATAATCATTTTAAAGAAATTAAAAGGCTTCAATGTGCATATCTACCTTTTGACAGTAACTTGGCAAGCTACGATTTAAAAATAACTTCCCCAATACTGGTATTTACTAGTCACACCTGCACTCAAAAATATGTCTGTGCTTTGACATAAAACAATAGATTCAATCTAACCATCAGAGAGTGATTCCTTTATCACTTCTAGGTCAGAATGGTTAGCATGTTTGTATTTTGTGTGTGTTTTGCGACGTAGACCTCTCAGTGTGACAGACAGGTGTGTGTGATAAACTCATTGCTCAGAGCCGGTGGCAGTGACATCTTGTTTTGCTCCCGTAGCATGAGATGTATCTAGCGTCCACCGTTATTGCCGGGGTGGCCCGCCGCTCGTATATCATTGCTGTGGCAACCAACTCGGCCCTGACAGCAGAGTGGGGATTGAGAGGATACGTCCGGCCATTTTGGCATTTCTGCCTTGTCACACTGTGGATTAAGAGAGCAGATCGGTGCTTTATCAACTCATGCAAATGAGACACATTAAATAGCTGTCAGAACGCTTGATACAGGGAGCTTTGGAAAACACACATATGCTCAATCACCGAAAATCATCCTCTCTCGCTCTCTCTTCACACACGCACACACATACACACATCTCAAAAGCCCCTCAGAGAGGCAGTCAGGACTGTGTTATTGTGTCTAAGCCGTGATTGCATTAGGATGTCATGGTCACTTTTGTTCTTTTCAGTTCTATCAAGAACTAACACTACATAACAAAAACAACAGGGGGAAACAAACTCAAAAAAAGTTCCTTGGATCGCACGACAACAAACTCTTAAAAATAAAAGCTTTAAACCAAAACAGTTCTTACAGTCTGATGCCACAGGCGAGCCATTTTGACTTCCGTCATATTTATTTAAGAACTTAGTCAAACTTTTTTGTTCTCCAGAGAACCATATACTAAAAATTAACATTCTACAAGAGCAAAGTGCAATTTAATATTTGATTCGATTGTAAATAAAAATGATTCACCAGTTGTCCAGTAATTTTATTGGACACAACAATATAACATTGTGTAGATCAAATTTTAAGAATGATGGTCAGACTTTCGTTGATTTCATTCATTTCAGTGAATCAAAGCAAACAGTCTACTACAGAAAACAATGAGTGATTATTTTTAAATATCTCAATTATGAAAAATTATTATTATTTGTGGTAAAAAATGTAATTGTTCGATTTTCTTCTTCTTCTTCCTATTATTATTATTATTATTATTGTTATTATTATTATTTGTGTGTGGCTAGAAATAATTGTTTTGTGGCGAAATTTTAATTGTTGTTTTATTATTATTTCCATTTTTGGTATTTAATTTATTTTAATTTTTTCGTGAGAAAAAAAATTATATGATATTATATAGGACTCTTCAATGTTCAACTGTTTTTACCTGCATTTTTTGGTGAGGGGCCTTTAGTCCATGTCTTTTAAATTTGACATCACATTTTCATTCCAAGTAAAGTGCAAGTTGGATTGTTTTGCTTGTGTGTTCTTAAGTGTGTGTTTCTTGTTTGTGTGTCAATGTGCATGAGTGTAATAAAGTTTATTTTCCGTCAGGAACAAACAGACGGTCCTCCCCTCAAACACAGTTATATGAATCACTCTGCATATAGAAGTGACTTAAACAACTTCCACAAATCTAAAGGAGCTCTTTTAAAGTATCTTAAAGTAATCTTTCTCTCTTTCCTTTCATCTACGGCTCAGTCGGATGACTATTTTTCCCTTTCATCAGACAGCCATCATGTCAAGCACTCTGAACATCTTTGATGGTGGCTGGATAAAAGCATGTGGTGTACGAGTCCAAATGTGTGCGATTGTATGTGTACTTGCATTTGAACGTGTTACGATTTGTGTATTTGCTTGTAAATGTAAATACATTTGTTTGTGGGCGTGCAAAAATAGCATTAGCACACATTACAGTATGGAACTGCACGGTCCAATATGTTTGTGTGTTTGTGAATACACTTCTACCTGGTGCTCTGTGTGTGGGAGTGTTCATTCTAAAAAGAAGCATATCGTGTCCATGAGCACAAAGCATTAGATTATACAAACAAGACACTGTGCAATTAATTATCTTATAGAAAATAATGTGTGTTCTGTTTACATATCTGGAACAAAAAGGAATGGAGGAGGAAGATGGAGAGAGAGTCATCGCAATTCTTTTAATTTCTCAATTGTTTCTTCTAGACAGCATTGAAATGAAATTATTAAATTATACATACTTATATTCTCCTATAAATGTATTAATTTTATACTTTTATTATTAATGTTAATATTTCAAAAGAAATCTCAGGTAATGTCTCAGTAATATGGATGCTTGGAACAGACTCAAATAGTCAAATTGTCAGATTTCTCCAAAACCAAGTGATCTGAACTATGTGATCTACAAATCATTTGGTCTTGAATGAATCAGACAGAGAATACAAAAAGTTTGGGTTCAGTAAGATTTTTTTAAATGTTTTTGAAGGAAATCTCTTACTCTCACCAAGGCTGCATTTATTTGATCAAAAATACAATAAAACCGTAATATTGTTATAATTGAAGGTAATTGATTTCTATTTTAATATATCTTCAAATGTAATTTATTCATTAATTTACAGTCTTCAGTGTCACATGATCCTTCAGAAATTATTCTAATATGCTGATTTGGTGCTCAAGAAACGTCTCATTATTATTAATATTGAAAATGGTTTTGTTGCTCTTTGTGAACAGTAAAATAACAGCATTTATTTGAAGTGGAAATCCTTTTTTTTTTTTTTTTTGTAACTATGTCGTTTCTGTGATTTTTGACCAAATTAATGCATCCTTGTTGATTAGACGTATGAATTTCCTAAAAAAAAAAAAAAAAGTATTTCTATAGCTCTATGCTCTTATTTTTACTTAGGAGTTTAAGGAAAAACATCTGAAATAAGTTGATACATAAATGAAACATAAATGGACAATGCTTACATTAAATCCATCTTGATTGAATTGTGAAAAGTGAGCATTCCATACTACAATGGAGCCAGACTTGAATATGAGTTTACATTCGATGGATAATGACCTTGAAACATGGCTTACAACCAATTTTTGGCCTGGATTTGGAGCCATATACCCAGGTTGTCGCTTCTTTTCATCCGTTGCTGTTATTGCCGTAATATGTTTTGAATTAATGTTAACCATTGTTAAATTAGTGCTTTAACTTTTGACATGATTTTAGAAAAGGTTAAGTAGTTATTTGACTTTTGGTTCACATTATTAACCTAGGAAAGTCATTTTAGTGATGAAACATTTTGCTGAAAGATTAAGGTACAATTTTTTTTTTTTAAGGAAATAATATGATGATGAAATGTTCATAGTAAGACCAGCAGTGTATATTAGGAAAGTGCATGTTGACTTTAAATCTACTGAGCTATGAAAGAAACACTTGAGTGATAAAATCGTCCTCTGGTTTGAGAGAGACAGTGAGAGAAGGAAGGGTGGCGCGAGGGCTGTGATTTTCTCAGCGTGAGCGGCACACGCAGGCATTTCTCTATTCATTCTAATCAGGATGAATCAGGTATGTTTGCCAGAGTATAACGCACCTGTGCACACACACACACACACACACACGCACGCACGTAAAGGTTCCCAGGGAAGGATTACAAGTCAATAGAAATTTCTATTATGCTTAAGATTTCAGTCAGGGGAAATCGTTTCCAAAATATACCATCCAATTACGTCTGTGACAGTTTTATTAGTGAGGGTGAGTTTTAGAATGTATGTGTATGTGTGTGTGTGTGTGTGTACACACATGCAGTGATAGAAAGATAAATGGAGAGTGAGCAGGAGAGAAACATGAAGAGTGAGGGAGAGGAGTGCTTTAAATCACTGTGTGCTTTGAATCACTGTGGATATTTCAGCTCCTGTCACTCTTGTGTGGCTCTTTTATCCACAAGACACTTTTAGACCCTAAATCTTTCTCCAAATATCCCTGTGTGAAATAGAATTTCACACCCGTATGTGGTCGATTTCATGGGCATGTCAGAACAGTTTTCTGTTTTTTAATAGCCAGTTTATTATAGACTTTTATTTTATTTTTGGGCTTTTGATGATTTATGTGACAGATACAGTGGATAGTTACAAGAAATTTTGAGAGAGAAAAGAGAAACATTTCAGGACACAATTATTATTGTGTTTATTACAGTATGTTTTGGTCATTTTATATATAATTGTAGTTTTATTTTGTAGCTTTACCTTAGTTAACTTCATTAGTTGACATGAACTAACAACAACAACAAACATTTAATAATCATTTAGATAAGAATTCATTTCAATAATTTTTGCATCAATTCATTTTTTATAAGTTGAGTTAATTTTTATTAGCTAATTTCCTAGTACATAGTTTAAAAAAACTTATATTATTTAATGGACCAGATATGACTAGTCTTTTTTTCTTTTTGCATATCAAATAGATATGATATGAGCTTTACTCAGAATTCCACAAGATCAGCCTAGTCCAGCTCTTGCTGTGACAGCAAATGCTCACAGATCCTGACTCAACGGTCACAAAGTAAATGTGCCTTTTGCAGATTAACTCAGATATAATTACCATATAGCGGCTGAAAAAATACCCATAAGCACAATTGTGACTTTGCACAGTGCCTCCATATTACTGTATATGCCTGATCCAAATCCTTTTTCCAACCTTTTTTGTCTTATACACCCTCACAGCCCTATCCACAGGCTTCAAGTACTCCATCAACACAGATCAGAAATGTAATCCTTTTTTAAATTAAAGGGATAGTTCACCCAAAAATGAAAATTTGATGTTTATCTGCTTACCCCCAGGGCATCCAAGATGTAGGTGACTTTGTTTCTTCAGTAACTATTCACTTACATTATATGACTGACAGACTGCAATGGTTTGAGTCTCTTCGTTTGTGTTCTACTGAAGAAACAAAGTCACCTACATTTTGGATGCCCTGGGGGTAAGCAGATAAACATCAAATTTTCATTTTTGGGTGACCTGTCCCTTTAACCTTCAATTTGTCTTCCCAGGGTTTGCTAAGATTTGGTTTATTTACATTCAACATTTTTATCACTTCATTCTCCAACTTCAGTTTGTATTTCTACTGAGACCATTACAGTGAATGTGAGATGCATGAACACATGCTGTGCTGTCTTAGGACAGTCTAAAATAAGGTATTTTAGGAGGCAGCATAATTAAGTTACCCACCTTTTGGAACAGCCTTTGCGTTGTCAAGCGTTATGCTTTACCTTAAAGTGTTGCCTCCATTAGCAGCTCACTGGGTTTTGGAAAAGAGCAAACACCTGCATATAATGTCTGATTTAATGTGAAGCCACAGAGCCCAAAGGAACTGTCCGTGGTCCTGAAAATGCTCATACTATTGAGTATCTACTGGCTGCTGTCCATGGTGCTAAAATCATCTGCAGGCACCTTCAGCTGCTTTAGGGCAGTTTTCACTTTATCTCTCGGTGTCGCCGGCTCATATGGTGCTTGTTTGAAAACGTCATCCAACCTGAGAGCGCTTTTGAAAGTGATTGACAGGCCAGTTAAAGAAGTGAGTAAGCTTGCTGTCAGGGAGCCCTAGTTGATGTGTCTGATTATAGGAACTCACAGATAGGTAGCTGTCAGCTGAGCGGATTTGGCCGGTTAGACATTTTTGCTTCATTTTGAATGAATCAGTGACTTTTCTTCTAGAGCTGACGTATAACTCCTGAATTTTTGTTGCAGGGTCACGTGATGGTCTCTCAGCGATGTCTGGAACGCTGCCTCACTTTCTGCAGGAGCCCGATGATGCATACATTGTCAAAAGCAACCCCATCAAGCTACGTTGCCAGGCACGTCCTGCCCTCCAGATCTTCTTTAAATGCAACGGGGAGTGGGTCCATCAGAACCAACACACTTCCTTGGAGCACACTGAACTAGGAACGGGTAAATACCCATGTGCTGTCCTTCTCTTTAAAGAAATAGTTCACCCAAAAAAATGAAAGTTTGCTGAAATTTACTGAAATTACCCTCAGGCTATACAAGACATAGATGAGTTTGTTTATTCAGAGGATCCATTGGTGAGCAAGAGATGTAATGCTAAATTTCTTCAAATCTGTTCCGATGAAGAAACAAACTGCATTTTGGATGGCCTGAAGGTGAGTAAATTTACAGCAAATTTTCATTTTTGGGTGGACTATTCCTTTAATGCACCTTTATATCTGTCTGTCAGTGCCTGCTGGGAGAGTGGCATCCAGAATGTCAAATCCTATAGCAGCAGACGTTCGGCTCAACTTTTCTCAGCTTTCATCTTTCAGTTCACTCTCCATCAAACATAGTGTGCTATCTGTAAGAGCCTGAAAGAGACTGATTGTTGCATTTAGTGTTTGCTGGTGCAGATTCTGACAGCTGAAAGGACTGATCTAGTGATGCAACCTAGTGAAATAACAACCCCCCCACCCGCCGTCGGATCAGTACTTGACCCAGGCGTGAATTGCTGCTTTATATTCAAAAACGTTTTAAAAGCAGCCTGGCTCCCCCCCCCCCCGGATCAGTACTTGACCCAGGTGTGAATTGCTGCTTTATATTCAAAAATGTTTGAAAAGTAGCCTGGCTCATTTCAGGCATGTTTTTACCTTTTGTACTTATTTCTTTCATCCTTATCTGTTATTGATAAAAGATATTCACTTCTGGTGAAGTTTAGAGTAGATATTTCTATGCATGTGTACCGAACAAATACAGCATTATTTTAACCACTGCACGAGCGGAACTTCATTGGAAACTTCCAGTTTTATATACCGTTACTTTTGATAAGAAACAAAGTCTCATCTTTCAAATTATGTATTTTTCAGGAAATTCAAACAATAAATGCCATTTTGACGCTCTTTGATGTGGCGCGACATGTACTAAATGCCTTAGTACAAGCGGCAGCGTGAAGCACGAGTGAGCACGATCATCCCTTTCTCTTTACTACTAGGTTTAACGCAAAATAAACATGAATGAACATCTCCTGCCTCATGTAATCGCTCAATCAGTGTTTCAACCTGGGAAAGACGGCAATAAAACAGCTTGTAAACAAAATGTCACATAGCATTTCATTTACCTCAGGAAGTCATCAGTGTCAACAGCTTGCTAGTGCGCTATAAATTAAGTCTAGAGAAGAGCTTTTCGCGAATGATTAGACTATATACTCATTATATTTTACTTTACCTGTTATTATTATAATGTCTTATTTAATGTTTAAATAAATCTATTATGGAACAAGTTATGAGAGGCACTGTGTAAATTAATATATTTCAACAACAAATATAATTTTTATAATTTAGAAGTTAATTTGTTTGCATGCATTTTTTTAAGTTGAGTGTTGCTTGTTATATTTAAAAATAAATAGAAATTAAATTTAAGTTTGGGCTCTGTTTTTAACTGTAACCCTTAGTAGGCCTAATGTAAAAGGGCTCACTATAGTTTAGAGCAGGGGTGTCCAGACTCTTCCTAAAGGGGGCCAGATTCGATGATGTGGAAACACTGGGGTGCCGGATGCTTCTACCTATATATATATATATATATATATATATATATTTATTATGTATATATGTGTGATGTTGAGTTGACAGTAGCAGTAGCTTGTGTTTTGTTGAGGACAAAAATCTGCAAATATCTTGTTTTTAAAGCTTTAATAATTATAACATAGAATGGCTTTATGGTATTTAATCTATTAACACATGAAAGCACAAACTACATCAAAAATGTCTGTAATTTGGCCTATATTTCATAACTCCCTTACATTACATTAAATTGGCCTATATGCAGAGGCGGACAGTAACTAAGTACATTTACTTGAGTATTGTACTTAAGTACACTTCTTGAGTATCTGTACTTTATTTGAGTATTATTTTTTCTGGGAACTTATGACTTTAACTTCACTACATTTGAAAGACAAATATTGTACTTTTCACTCCACTGCATTTCTATCAAGATCCTCAAAGTAGAAAGTCAGTGGGTGATTTTTTTCTTCTCTAAAACTTGACTTTCTTCAAACTCAAACGCTTCTCACAGCGCTGTTTAGTGGTCTCGTGATCGAGATCAGTCAACGAGTAAACGCATTTGTTCTGAGCTCGCGCTACGTTGTCTTTAGGCAGAGTTAAAAACGGTCCGTGCAGCGCGGTTCAAACGAGTTGCTCTCTTCCGCTTTTGACGCGTTTAGGAATTTGCGTGCGCTAAAGAAATGAGAGCGCATATGAGTTATCAAATTGATATCACTCGCGTTTTACTGCTACATCTGGTCTAAAATTTAGTGCTGCCATCTTGTGTTGACATTTTGAAACTGCATAGGCCTATTTTGTAAATTATGCTTGGCGGGCCATATATAATATAGACTATTAAGACAGCTGCGGGCCGCTTAAAATTCATCCACGGGCCGCATTTGGCCCGCGGGCTGTAGTTTGGACACCCCTGGTTTAGAGCATAAGCTGAGGTAGATTTTTATCCCTAAGAAAATTTGAATTATAACTGATTTTTTTTAAAGAAAGAGCAATTTGTTCAGTAAACCACTATTTAATGAAAAAAATGGTAACACTTTATTTTGATGGTCCCTTTTGAACATTCTGTTGACAATAAGTAATGTTGCACCTACATGTCTACTAACTCTCATCAAAGTATCAGTAGACTGTTTGCTTAATATCTGCTAACTCTATATTGTCATGGTCTCCCAACAGACATTCTACTGACTATAAGCAACTTTGCAAGTACATGTCAACTTATTCTAACCCTAACTCTACCAGTCTACTAATACTCTACGGATACTCTGAGAGTTAGTAGACATGTAGGTGCAACGTTACTTATAGTCAACAGAATGTGTTAAAGGGACCATCAAAATAAAGTGAAAACAAAAAAATATATATGTTTGTTTAATTTTCCCCCTGCTGTACCGAAACTGTACCGAACCGTAACGTCAAACCCGAGGTACGTACCAAACCGTCATGTCTGTGTACCGTTACACCCCTAGGGGTGAGTACTTTTTATTTTATTTATTTATTTATTTGTTTGTTTGTTTATTTTGAAAGACATTAATGCTTTTATTTAGCAAGTAGGCCTAAGCACTGAAAATATCAATAATGACAATAAAGTCATTTATAATGTTACAAAAAAATTATTTCTTTAAGTAAATGCCGTTCTTTTGAACTTTCTCTTCATCAAAGAATTCAGAACATATTAAGCAGCACAATTTTTGTCAACTGTTTTAATAATAATAATGATATTTTTCAAGAATCATGTGACACTGAAGACTGAAATAATGGCTGCTGAAAATTCAGCTTTGCCATCACAGAAACAAATTACATTTTAAACATTAAAATAGAAAACATTTATTTTAAATTGTAATAATATTTTTCAATATTAATATTTACAGTATTTTACCCAAATTTTAAAATTGTAGTATATGTGGATAGCTATTCGTTCATACCAGCGTAGTCAATAAGCAGAAAATAAATGCTGTTGTTGTTTTTTTTTGCTTCATAAGAGACGCAAACAGAACCAATTACTGATCTGTATGTGTGAAAGTGTGTTTGCAAACAACTCAATGTTTGCTATTGCTGCCATTAGAGGGCATATTTTGTATTGTCATATTTGGAGAAGTTTGTTGCTACACTTGAGGATTTGGCTTCTGTGTTGATAAATTATTATTTGGATGGAAAATGTGAAATTACAATCAAGTTTGTCATAATTCTCAAAATTCTACCTTATTTGACTTAATTTAAAAGAAAGTACTCTGTTGGAACTTATAAATCACTTTATTTTCTTCATAGAGCTTACTGTTGAAATTATGCTACATTTTTGCTCATGCTGCAGTGTGAAACAGGTCTTATGGTGCACTTATAATAAGGACAATCCCCCTGGAGCTACATGGATTTAAGTGCCTTGCCACAAGCACAGAAGTGCTTATGGATTAGCCCTTGTGGGGCTCAAACCTACAGCCTTTTGGTTATCATCCCAGATCTGTAACCACTAGGCCAGACCACCCCATTGTAAAGTAGACGAAACCTACTGCTTACAAATCTAAGTAACATCAGCTCACACACTGAAAGCCCAAGACTCATCTCCGATTATCTGCTAAAATAAACATCCACCTCAAATATGATGTTGCATGCACCCAGCTTGCTATCTCAGTTTCCTCTTAGCACACTTACAGAGATCTTCTATCCGTGCCCGGCATTGGCCATTGAGTCTCAGCAGGTTGTTGGACTGCCTAATCATCTCTGTACATCTGTGAGGCTCCGTTGATTAAGACCGGGCTCCCTCGGTCCAGCAGAGATACGCTCCGATCACATCTCTCCGGCGGCAAAGCCAATAAATCAAACTCGGAGAGCAGGAGCCGCGGTGTCCTTGGACTGCCTGTGTGCCTGCTTGGATTATTTGTCCTGCTGGGTTGAATGGAATCGCTCACGGATGGATGGTTGGTAAATCTGTCAGTACTTTTGAAATGGTGCACTTTTGTGAAGACTGGTAAAGACTGTAAAACTGCAATGCGGACAGGACGAGGTTGATGTGGACACAAAGTGTCTTGCCGACGTGCATATACACATAAATAATCCCATTTATCTGCCTAATGTTAGTAAAAACGGCTTTAGTAGGGTTTACATGAATCAGTTGCACCAGCACTGGACCATGAAACTGTGTCGTTTACTGTACTGTAAATATCACCCAGAGTTTGTCTATTTGTCTAATTTTATATGTTTGTGCTTGGCTCTGATTCAGAACAAAGAATCACAGGCATTAATAGAGAAGTAAAAGGAAAGCTCCAGCTTTACCACCTCATGTTTGATGAATGCTGTCAGGAAGAGCAGCCAGCTTGCAGGTCTATTTCAGAATTAGCCAGCTCAGTTTCCTTCCTGTGGCCAAACACACAGTAACAGCAGAGCTGGCTAACAGGGCTGGACACCACTGCGATTCTCTGGCATACGAACAGAATCACGTACAAGCAGGACAGTATAATCATCACCCAGCATCATTCACATCTCTGTTTGCTACTAATGCCATTCTGTTGTATCATAAACATGAGATTTAAAATCTGCTATACAATTGCATTTTAAATATAGAGATGTCATAGGGATAGTTCACCCAAAAATGAAAATTCTGTCATCATTTACTCACCCTCATGTCATGCCAAACCTGTATCATCTTCTGTGGAACATTAAAAAAAAAAAAAGATGGGGGTTCCATTGATTTGGAAACGTTCTTTAATATAAAGGCCCATTTCTGCCTAAAGGTAAAACAAAAAAGGTAATATTGAAATAACCACAATTGGAAGATTGTTGAATGAAATGAGCATTGTTAGAACTGTATATAAGCTAAAAGCACAAGGATGACAATGAGTGTTTTACTAGGGTGATGTCTAAAGAATGCCTGTGGGTCGATGGGGGTTCAGGTTGTGTGACCTTGACCTTGTGTTGGTGGTTCACTGTGCAGGCAACGATTCATAATTCAGTCGTGGTGAGAGTGTGCATCCAGTGCATTATCACACATTTGTGCACCTGTGCTTGATAAAATGTGCTGGTTTGTTTAATAATTATGAGGACCGTGTTGGCTTTTATGCTGGCGCTTCATGAAAATGTATTTGATAGGGCTCTTTGAGCTGCAGTGCCCGTGAGGTGTCAGTTGCTCGTGTTGCCAGGGGTGATAATCATCACAGCTGCAATTGATAGCAAATGACTGTAGGAATTGTTCGTCCAAAAATGAAAATTCTGTCATTACTTACCAGTCGGCTGCTGTATTCCAAGTCTTTTAAAGTTACATGACAGTTTTGTGTGTGTAACAGACCAAAATTTTGTCCTTATTCTCTGATATCTTCCCCTCAATTGAGTTGTTAGAACAAGAACAGCTACCAGTGGTTGAAGTTGACATCCGGATCAATGAACAAACCATTCCTTTGAATCAGTTCTTTTTAAGGAACCAGTTGATTTGGTTCACAAATCAATCTGAGCAATTCGTTCATGAATCAGACTATTCTAGAGTTAGAAGTTGAATTGTTCAATCATTTGATTTATTGATCCAGTTGCAACAGTTCTCAAGTTGATTCAATTAATGAATAATTCTTTTGAGTCAGTTTGTTTCAGTGAACCAGTTGATTTAGTTAAAAATCAGACTAAACCACCTGTTAATGAATTGGACTGAATCATTCTCAAATTGGACTAATTCATACTAGTATCGGAAGTTGAATTGTATCACTTGCTGATTTAATGTATCTGTTACAGTGGTGGTTGAGTTAAAAGCCTGTGATTATCGCTCAACTGTTTTCTCCTGTATGAGAGAGTTGAACTTAAAAGAACTGACTCAAAAGAGTGATCCAGTCCTTAATGAACCATTTGGTCCTTTTCACGAATCAGATTGAATGTTTACATTTTTGGGGTGAACTGTTCCTTTAATAAAACTCTTAAAATCTCTGTTTTAGCCAACAGCTGAAACCATGTGTGTGTATATGTCTAAAAAAAGAAAATTAATTATATTTTCTTTTAGCTGCCACAGGAAGTGCTTCACTGGCCAACGCTTAGCCTTTTGTCATGGCAATGGGTATGGGCTGGAAGAGAGCAGGAGGGCAGGGCAGTGCAGAGCAACAGTCAGCCAGAGCAGCATAACCCCACTGCTCACTGATCAATACAGATCACACAGCTAAAGCCTCTGATCCTACTACCACTGAGAAAGAAAGATAGACAGACTGAGAGCAAAAAAGAAAAGAGAGGAGGAGAGATTTATTAGGAGCACGATAACGATAGAGATCTGCCAAAGGAGAGATTTAGAGCGTCGAATGGAGGGATGGGTGGAGAAAGATGGAGGGTGAGGGAGAAATGAAAGAAAAAAGGGTGACATTAAAGAGATTTAAGGGGAAGAGAATGAGAGAATGCGAGAAATGGACAAGAAGTCTAGGAGGAAAAGAGTTAAAGGAATAGTTTACTCAAAAATGAAACTTTATTTATTCACCCTCATGTTTCTTCACGTCCTGTATGACTGACATTCTTCAGTGGAAAACAAAAGAAGATGTTTTGAAGAATGTTCACACAGCATATTTTGATTAGTGGTTTTCAGGGTCATAAAAGTGTGCAAGTGTCTCTTGCCTTTTCAGAGCTTAAAAGTATGAAAAAGTGCAGCATAAACAGTCTACGAAATACCTGCTTTTGTGTTCCACCTAAACAAGAATGCCAAACAGGTTTGGATCGACATCAAGGTGAGTAAATGATATTAGAATTTTCATATTTTTGGGTGAACGGTCTCTTTAAAAGCTCACTGTATGGTGAACATCCAGTGGGCTGATGGGTAAACAGGAGATAGATAAGAGAAGACACTTGGAAGGCAACAACAGAGGGAGAAGGCAACTACAGAAGGAGGGAAAGAGGGACACAGCAAGAGATGGAGGGTGAGATGGTCCTCACCTGCTGTTTGGCGACTGCAAGAAGGATTGACGTCCAGCATTCTGCATTAAGATCACAGCTAGCCCACTGCGCTATATCATCTACCACCAACAGAGTAAGACCGACACAAGACAAGATCCATTGAGGTCCAGGAAGGACAAAGACGATGGAGAAAAACAGAGGAGAGGGAGTTTGAAAGAGATGGAGGAAGGGAAAAGAAAATGTATGCGCTTACGGATCCTCAGGGCCGAACGCATTATACATGAACATGCAAACAACTCCAAAATAAGCTGTAGCTGCAATCCAGGATTATAAACAGTAACTGTTTGGACTTCTCACAGACATGTTAACAAAAGGCTTTGACTCAGGATTAGCAGTTGCACTGTCAGTCAAGACACTACCGAGCACGCTCAGACTGTCTAAAAGGGCTTTTGAGCACTTTTTCAGTGTCATGGCACTTCAGTGTCACGATTATAATGAACTAAATGATCACAGTTTATAAAACGGAATTTAATAGGTAGCCAGTGCAGAGACTGTAAAATTGGGGTAATATGATCATAACATTAGTGTTGCCAGATCTTGCTAGGGAAAAAAAAAACAAACAAGCGAAGTAGCCTTCTAAACATAAACAAAACACACTGGCTTTGGTTGCTGTAATATTTCTTTGGTTAAAACTAGCGGATACCCCGATGTGTGAAACACCAGAACGTTGCTATGGTTACCAGTTTCAGAGTGAGTTCTGTTCCGTACACACACAAAACTATAATTTAGGGCATTCACTTACAGTGCCCTCCACTAATATTGCCACCCTTGGTGAATATGAGCAAATATGGCTGTGATAATAAATCTGCATTGTTTATTCTTTTGATCTTTCATTCAGAAAATGTACAAAATTCTAACCTATCATTGAAGTTAAACAATGGAAAGTGGGGGTCTCATTATGAAATAAATGTTTTTAATTATCACGGTATTGTTAAAATGTGCTGGAAATGTTCAAAAAGTACTGATACACAGACTGTAATAATTTCACCAAGTCTCATATAGAAAACCAACAAACCAACAACAAATAAAATAAGCAGCACTTTTTGTTTGCATAAACATTAAATAATAACATTAACATGAACAAAAAGTGTTGTTTGGGAGACTTGAAAGATAGTTTTAGGCCACATGTGCAGCTAAATTCGGTTGTCAATGCACCTTTAACTGCTTAATCCTGCTTTGCACACACACAGTTAATAATGTGCGGGAGTGACCACCGCATTCTACAACCGAAATGACTCTTGGAAAATTCAGGTTATGACAACTGCATTTGTGGAAATTCTATGCAGTGTGTACGAAACTGAGCTAAACAGCTAGTTGTTAAATACGAATCAGAATTGTGTCTTTTCTGTATGTGCAGTGCAAGAAATCACAGGGTATGTTTGTAACTGATACGGAATTTAATAGGTAGCCAGTGCAGAGACTGTAAAATTGGGGTAATATGATCATAACATTAGTGTTGCCAGATCTTGCTAGGGAAAAAAAAAACAAACAAGCGAAGTAGCCTTCTAAACATAAACAAAACACACTGGCTTTGGTTGCTGTAATATTTCTTTGGTTAAAACTAGCGGATACCCCGATGTGTGAAACACCAGAACGTTGCTATGGTTACCAGTTTCAGAGTGAGTTCTGTTCCGTACACACACAAAACTATAATTTAGGGCATTCACTTACAGTGCCCTCCACTAATATTGCCACCCTTGGTGAATATGAGCAAATATGGCTGTGATAATAAATCTGCATTGTTTATTCTTTTGATCTTTCATTCAGAAAATGTACAAAATTCTAACCTATCATTGAAGTTAAACAATGGAAAGTGGGGGTCTCATTATGAAATAAATGTTTTTATCTAGTTCACGTTGGCCACAATTATTGGCACCCAATTATTGCAACATTATTTTCCCAAGATAACAGCTCTGAGTTTTCTCCTATAATTAGGGTGACCATACGGGCCATTTTTACCGGACGCGTCCTTACCAGGATTTCTATATTGCCTAAAATATCCAGGTTTTGGCTGTTTGCACTGTGCAGATCGATCGTTGTATGACATTCACGAGAGCTATAGAGAGCAGAGCAGATGGCTCCTTATGCTTTCGAAACGCTCATTCAATGATCGGTACACAGCAACGCTTCAAGTCGAACGAAAGAACAAACACGTGCGCGTATTTGCATCGCTTTGATCGTTCTCTGTAGATCTCACCTTCTCACACACCACGATTGGTCGATTATATGCAAAACCTGCATGTTATTGGTCAAACTACTTTGGATGTTTTAGGCAATATAAAAATCCTGGCCAGGACGTGTCCCATATGAACGGCACATATGGCCACCCTACCTATAATGCCTGTGAGTTTGGAGAACACCTGATAAGAGATCAGAGAACATTCCTTCAGAATCACTCCAGATCCTTCAGATTCCCAGCTCTGGAACACTCATTTCTACAGAGGACAGGGATGGCCATGGCAGAAGCTTCATTTTGTGCTCAGTGACACATTTTTGTGTTGATTTTGATGTTTGTTTTAGATCATTGTCCTGATGGAAGATAAAAGATTTCTAACAGAGGCAGTCATGTTTAGAGTTTTTATCTGTTGGTATTTGATAGAATCCATGATGCCAGGTATCTGAACAAGATTTCCAGGACCTCCGGAAGAAAAACAGGCCCACAATATTAAAGATTCAGCGGTATATTTAACCGTGAACATGGGGTACTTTTTATCCCTGCTTGCACCAAACCCATCTGGTGGGTTTGCTGCCAAAAAGGTTTTTTTTGTTTTGTTTTGTTTCATCTGACCATAGAAGCCAGTCCCATTTGCAGTTCCAGTTGGATGAGAGTTTTTCCAGAGTTTTTTCTTTTGGATGAGCAAGGAGGATTTTTCTTTAAACCCTCCCGAACAACATGTGGTGATGTAGGGGCTGTTTGATTTTTATTTTATTTATTTAATTATTTATTTTTTGATTTTCTGACCCCAAGACTCAACTAATTTCTGCAATTCTCCAGCTGTGATCCTTGGAGAGTCTTTGGCCACTCAAACTCTCCTCCTCAACGTGCATTAGGACGATATAGACACACGTCCTCTCCCAGGCAGATTTGTAACATCTTTAGTTGATTATTGCCCTGATGGTGGAAATGGAGATTTTCAATGCTTTAGATCTTTCTATTTTGTGAAGCTCAACAATCTTGTTCTGCACATCAGAACTATATTCTATGGGTTTACTCCTTGTGATGGCTGATTAAGGCAATTTGGCCTTTATGTTCCTCACATTTATAATCCCGTGGAACAGGAAGTCATGGCTGGAGAATTTCATGCTCCTAGTCACCCTGGTGTGCTAAAAATTGTAAATATGAATGGGAATATACTTCAGATATATTTTGTTTATAAGAATTTCTAGGGGTGTGGCCAACGTGCATTGGAGCAAAACATTTATTTCATATTGTGAGTTTCCCCACACTTTCAATTGTTTTACTTCAAAGAAATGTTAGAATTTTGTGATTTTTTTGAATGAAAAATCAAAACGATGCAGACTTATTTTCATAGCCGCCTTTGCTCATAATAGGGTGCCAATATTAGTGAAGGGCATTGTATGTATTTAAATTCGGTTGTCACTCCTGAAACTTTACCGTGCATACGTGGCCTTAGAAAATGATAAAAAAAAATAAAACGGCTGAAATGGTTTTAAGGATAATTAAAATATAAAGCAGTACTAGCTGTTGGAAATTTTATCTTGGTTTATCGTCAAACTGGTAACCGTTTCATCTCTAGTCACGTCACACAAATACACCCATTATGCAGTTTGAAATGGTTCCCGGATGTGGCACTGACAAGCATCATCTGTCCATGCGGTCATCTGTGGTTTTTAATCCCTGAAGTGGCCCTATAAACTCACATACACACTGTGTGTCTACAGGATCAGAAGGCTCACAAGGATGGCACAGACCTCCGACTGCTTAAAAAGCTCAAAGCCAACAGTCGGACAATATTCACACATGCAAACACACAGCTGCAGCCCGACTGCTGCCAGCACTAGGAGAGGGATCAGATCTGCTGGTCTCTGCCAAGCCCTGGGAGAGCGAGGACACTTTGGATGTGCCATCACTGGACGTGCAGATCCAGACACTGAGACAGTGTTACTGTTGTGAGATGCTGTTTTGGTTCTCCTAATCTCTCCCAGGACTCTCCACTGCGACTCAGGAACAAGCCACAAGCCAGATCCCGGCACCAACACACACACACACACACACACACACACCAGTCTCCAAATGCTGGAACAGGAAAAGAAAGGAAAAGGGGATGAGGACCATGGGCGAGCAAAGCCACCACTGGCTCTCTTGGAGACTAGGGGCCCTCCAACTCTGAATCTGGCGTGAAAAGTACAGCAGGGATGAAGACGAGAGCCTGACTGGAAACCAGAGGAGGAATACATGATTGTGTTGGGATCAGGAATTAGAGGATGAAGAAAAGAGGAAATTGATTTTTTTTCCCTCTTGGATGGAAGCTAGGATCTTTTAGAGGTCAAACACAGTATAATAGTAGCGTAATTTTACAGTTCAATATATAGTGTAGTACATATAGTATATAGTGTTTGTGCATATATGTATATATCAGTGGTGTGCGGTGGTGTTCTGAAATGAGGAGGCAAAGTCCTTTTTTTTTAAATCAAATGTACAGTAAATTCCTGTCCCAGTCGCATGTTCTTGGTTAAATAAACATTACTTACACTACCAGAAATATTTTTTATGAAATATTTTTTTATATTTTTTTAATTATTTGGTTCATCAGTCATCAAAGCTCTGTGAATATTGGTCACAGACACAGAGATTTTCTTAAAATTTTACCAAGCTGATTACTCACTAAAAACTCCCACAGATCATGTTTTCATGTATCAAGTCTTATTTTGACGTAACAAAGTGGTTATATCTAAGTATGTGAGTTGTGTACTTACTTTTTTAAATGAGTCTTTCCATTAATGCCATATTGTTCATTCAGACTGATTTGCGAACACGGAACGCGCATGAACACAATAGGCGGGATTTATCGCATGAACCAATCACAGCCGAACATAACCAGTCAGATCCAATCATATCACGATGGAGGCATTGCCTCTCACGTGATTTTCCTTCATTCATCTCAATTACCCCTACCAAACTCACCGCACACTTTAGGGGTCTGTTAAAACTCAATGGGCTCAGGGGAGGCGAGAGAGACGCAGACTCCTGCTGTAACTTTACCTGCTGGTGTCGCTGTTACACAATGTTTTTTTTAGAAAAACAAGTGATTTATACACTTTTTAATGTTATATTTTGTAATTTTTTTTTCTCATCCAATATTTTGAGGAGATACTGCCTCCCTTGCCTACTCGGAGGAAACGCCCCTGGTGTATACGGGTACATCTGAAAAAAATTTGAATATCATGAAAAAGGTCAATATTTTTTGTCACTCATTTCAGAAAGTGAAACCCATATATTATATAGATTCATTACACATAGAGTGAAATATTTCAAGCCTTTATTTCTTGAAATTTTGATGATTATGGCTTAAAGATAATGAAAACCCCAAATTCAGTGTCTCAGAAAATTAGAATATTGTGAAAAAGTTAAATATTAGAAAGTCATGGTGTCACACCCTAATCAGCTAATTACCTCAAAACACCTGCAAAGGTTTCCTGAGCCTTTTAAATGGTCTCTCAGTCTGGGTCAGTAGGCTACACAATCATGGGGAAGACTGCTGACTTGACAGATGTCTAGAAGACAGTCATTGACACCCTCCACAAGGAGGGTAAGCCACAAAAGTTCATTGCTAAAGAAGCTGGTTGTTCACAGAGTGCTGTATCCAAGCATATTCATAGAAAGTTGAGTGTAAGGAAAAAGTGTGGTAGGAAAAGTTGCACCAGCAAAAGGGATAATCGCAGCCTTGAGAGGATTGTCAGGCAAAATCCATTCAAGAATTTGGGGGAGCTTCACAAGGAGTGGACTGAGGCTGGCGTCAGCACATCAAGAGCCACTACGCACAGACTAATCCTAGACATGGGCTACAAATGTAGCTTTCCTCGTGTCAAGCCACAGACAACGTCAGAAGTGTCTTACCTGGGCTGTGGAGAAAAAGAACTGGACTGTTGCTCAGTGGTCCAAAGTTCTCTTTTCAGATGAAAGTAAATTTTGCATTTCATTTGGAAATCAAGGTCCCAGAGTCTGGAGGAAGAGTGGAGAGGCACAGAAACCATGTTGCTTGAAGTCCAGTGTGAAGTTTCCACAATCAGTGATGATTTGGGCTGCCATGTCATCTGCTGGTGTTGGTCCACTGTGTTTTCTGAAGTCCACAGTCAACGCAGCCATCTACCAGGAAATTTTAGAGCACTTCATGCTTCCTTAAATATTTAGATTATACATTTTTTATTTAATTTTTTTAAATAAAAAAAATAGAATTTTTGAATTTTGCAGTTTTGCAGTATACATATGAATTAGCAGTTAATCAAGAACAAATGTTTTTCAGCATTTTGGTAACAATCATAGCTTCTAATTAATATATATGAACCAAACTTTACACATATTTTGTCTTTACTTATGTTATGAAAATACAGAATTTGTTTGTTATTTGTGTAATATATACTTTTTGATTTAATTCCCAAAAGCTTTCAGCAATATTTTAATGAAAAAAATATTTCATAATTTATTACAACAACATTGAACATCAATATTCATTTTACTACAAAAAAAACAA